>NC_142001.1:15439181-15704181 GCF_049901715.1 Pseudonaja textilis
GGGCAACAAAAGAAGACCCAGCTAATCAGCTGCAATTTGGGAGGCAGAGAATAGATGGGGCTGGGGCCAAGCAGAGGTGGCATTTGCCTGTTCTCCAAAGTACTCAAAATTTCCACCACTGATTTTCCAGAACTGGTCAGAACCTGCTGAATACCACCTCTGACTTTAAACATCATCTATCACTATCAACTTCTCTTCCAAGCAAAGAGAAAAATCGATTTTACCTCAATGTCTACCCACTGTCTGTTTAAACACATTCATTGGCAGAGTTTACTATTTCTTGAGACATTCATTTCCATTGTTTAGCAGCTCTTTGGTAGGAATTTTTCCCGAGGTTCAACCAAAACCTACATTCTTGTAATTCAAAACCCCTTATTTTTTGCCACCTCTTTTGGAATAGTTTTGACCCCTTCTGCCTCTTCTACTTCATGAGGCCCCTTCAGATCCTTGAAGACAAGATAATTTCAGGTTATTTTTTCCATAAGTGGGCTAGAAGGCAGTTATAGTGTCTCCTACTTGAAGGCCTTGGTGTTTTGATTTTTCTCTCTTTCGGGTTCATGAAAACATGAATCGTTTCCCCCACTCCTCCCCAAATAAGAATATCTCAGGTTCTTAGATGAGGACCTGTTGACTTTGGTTAACAAGGTGCTCTGTAATTTATTCTACCATCATTTTTGAAGTTCTCTATATTGATATCAGGATATCAAGAAAGCCATTGTTAAATTGCAAATTGTGAGGGTAGGCTACAGAGTGTTAGTGTGTGTGTGTGTGTGTGTGTGTGTGTGTGTGTGTGTGTGTATGCTACCTGTTCTAACATATGCCAGTGAAACATGGATACTAACCTCAAAAGCTATGACTAGCACAAAGAGCCAGGAAAAAACACAAGCTCGGCATTTCAAGACAAGATAAAGAGACCTGAATTAGAAGACAAACGAAAGTATATGATATTTTCAAGAGAGTCAAAGAATTGAAATGGAAATGACTGGTCAACATAGCAAGAACTGATGGCAGGTGGACCATATATTAGATGGAGGTGGAGGTGGCTGACAAGATCGGAAGATCCCATTCCTGCCCCATCCATCTCTTAAATCTCTTAGTTTCAGATCAGTTTGAAATAATAGTTTAATCTGTGGAGTTTTAATGTTTTAATTATTTTTTTATTTTTCTCATAACTTGTAAGCCATCCAGAATCGCCTTACGGGAGGATGGCCAGCATAAAAACTGAATAAATACACACAGGAACCCACAGAGCCTAACTCTTTCTCTATCAGACCACAATACGAGCAATTGCAATCTTTGAAATAAAATCACTACCAAAACTCATTCTTAGATATGATTTTTTTTAAAAAAAAAGGAGGATAGATTTTGGTCAGGATTATTGCAATCTAATGTAGATAATCTACAATGATGGCTTTAAGTTACCCAATGTAACGTTTTCCTCTCTTTATTCTAGTTTATGAACATAAACCAGCATATCCTAGTCAAGAGAGTCAGAAAACATAGGCTGGGGGTGGATGGGAGGAAAACCACAGTATAAGACAACAATGTGATACAAATCTTTTGTGTGTGTGTGTGTGTGTATGTGTAGTACTTCCAGATACAGAATCTCATGTGGTATCCAGGGGAAAAGAGTGATTTATAACCTTGCTAAGATTAGACAGAAAGACAGAACTGTTTGACACTGAACTCTTTTTAATTTTCAAAGGCTCACACCAAAATAACATCTAAGCATTTTAAAAAGAAAGAGGGAGGAAGAGAGAGAGGAAGAAAATGATTTTCAGACATCATAAAAATGTTGAGCATGAAAGGATATCTTGTGGGGATTAGCGCTATGTTCAGTTCAATGCAACTGAGTTTATTGCAGGCCCGATAAACAAAATAATGGTGAACACCCAGTTAAAATATATTTATAAAATAATCTCACTAATAATCCATTAGGTCAGGTCCAGGATGCAGCCTGCATTAAATTATAATGTAAACACTTAAAATGATATCCAACTCATGTTAGAGGTGGATGTTGGAAGATGCTGCCATGTTCATGCTTTTGGCTTCTAGCTTTTTAACTTATTCTTGTCGATTTGAACACTATTAAATTTATGATTTTATTGTAAGCTTCGTAGGGTCACTTTGGGCGATGACAAGGGTAGCATAAAAATTTAATAAATAACATCTAAAATATAGATGAATTACGATTGGTGTCTGATGGATCTTGGTGGTGCAGCAGTTAGAATGTACTATTGCAGGCCGATTCTGCTCACTGTCAGGAGTTCAATCCTAACTGGCTCAATGTTGACTCAGCCTTCCATCCTTCCTTGGTCATTAAAATGAGGAGCAAGATTGTTGATGGTAATATACTGACTCTGTAAACCACTTAGAGAGGGCTGTAAAGCATCATGAAGTGGTATATAAATGCTATTGCTATTATGCTGTAGGATTTGAAGATCTGGAGAAAAGAAAGGACACAAATAATAAATGACAACTCCTCCATAACTACAGTTGTGAGGAGATTCAAGCCATCCAGCTATGTTTTTTCAAAGAGACAAAAGTGAAAGGCAGTCATTGTTAAAGTACTATGAAGCGGTATATAAATCTAAGTGTTATTGCTATTGCTCTCTTTTATATTGTGAAGAACAAGGATGTAACGGATTCTATTAAGGATCCTGCTGGGAGTGAATTATACTGTTACATTCAGAGACAATCTAGTGTATGTATTGTCTTCCCGAAACAAGAATCCAAAGGTAAAGAGTTACTTTTTAAAAAGGCATGAAAACTCCAATCCCTTGACTTTTGGTTTCTAAAACAAAATATGACCTATACATAGGAGAAGAGAACTTACTACACTGACTGCTGGCTCTTTTCAGGGCTATTTGAAATGACCATTTGACTATGGGCTATTCTTGGTATGACTGAAGAAAAAAACAAAACAGTTGGATTGCACATTTAGAAGTGTGAGTACCATCCATTTTTTGTCTCTAAACAGTCTGATGATTGCGTATTTGATTTTATTGCTTAGACAGATAGAAAGTTTGTTTGGGCATAGACCAAGAAAAATATTTCATAGTTATTACTTACAACAGATTTATATATCGGTTATTTGATTTTATTCTCAGCCACCACACAGAATAGCTGAAAATTAAGCACTATGTTTCTCTTCTAGCTAAAGCAAATAAGGCCTCATTTTGACTCATATTTACTGTTAATAATTTTCCTTCAGTGAACTGTTATTTTTTCCTCTCACTTCAATCCTCTCACTTCAACATTATTCTTGTAGCTTTCTGCTAAAATGTTTGCATTTATTTTCATACATAAAATACAGAAAAGGGGTATTCAAAAATGAATCTGCTGTTCTTTATAAACAACAGATTTTTTTAAAAAAAGATATCCAGAACAAATTGACTCTGAAAAATAATACTTTCCTCCTTATTCTGGCCTATCCTGAGGGGACAAAAATAATAAATTTGAATAATACCTGTTTTCTCCAAAATATTTCAGCTGTGAGACAATTACATTTTACATGACTGGAGAATATTGCATTAATGGTGATCTTCTGTTTTCTAATAAGTTGTGTGTTAAAAGCTAAAAGAAAAAGAAATTCCAGCACCACAAACACAATGACAAAAAGATTTTAAGAAATATTCCTCATGTAAAACAGGATCATCTTGACTTCTACCATTCTGTACCTGGTAATATTTAGCTATTGCTAAACTTATTTTCAAATAATTAATTTATACTTGTTAATAGCAATGTTGCAGGACTGTTGCCTAATAACACTGTGTTTTTTATTATCAAATGGATTGTTTTTAATACAATTATTGGAGGAAAAAACCATGGTTTTGATATTCTGGATTTCCAATTTAATGCTCCTGATCTCTCTTTTATAAGGTCCAAATTAAATACAGTAGAACCAACCATGTTTTTATGCTGAAATTTTATTTCAAGCCAGTTATGATCCCACAAGAGAGAAATACCAATTATCAACATTTTTTTAAAAAAAATCAGAATATTTCAGAAGTTTTATTGTAGGAAACTTGGTATTTCTTAGTGTTTCTTCAGTGATAGTCACTTGAAGTGAATTCTGAGGATAAACCTCATGTGAGAAGATTATCCTTCCTCTTCCACCAAGGTAACTCGTGTGAAACTTTATTTGATCTAAATAAAGGAGAATATTTGTAGCTCATGAGAGCTCAGGATCCCTCACTGGCTTTCCCTGGATATCTGAGAAGTAATGGGAATACTAAAGAAAATATGAAATCTTTACTGTTTCAAACCACAGGTCTATCTAGACATATGTCTTCATTTGTAGACTGTCCAAGCAAATACTTCCAGAATAGTGTATCTCAATCTTGGCAATTTTAAGATGTTTGGACCAATTCTGCGCATTAAAGTCCACATATCTAGAAAGTTTTCAAGGTTGACAAAACCTTGCTCTAGAAGAATGGCAGCTCATATAAACAATAATAGTTCCTCTGATTTATGCGGAAACCTAGCAATTCAGTGACATACTACTTGCAAACATCAAGCATGTGAAGCCCTTCAATCAAACTTTCCTAAACTGTAAACCCAGGGAGATATTTCAAAGCAAACAATGTAAAGCAACGAACAAAGTCAAAGTTCTTCAGCCAATGGTCAAACTAGCTTTGTCAAATTATTAGAATAGAATAAGGAATAGAATAGAATAGAATAAGGAACAGAATAGAATAGAATAGAATAGAATAGAATAGAATAGAATAGAATAGAATAGAATAGAATAGAATAGAATAGAGTTGGAAGGGACCTTGGAGGTCTTCTAGTCCAGGGGTCACCAACCTTTTGGACCTCAGGGACCACCGGTCTCATAATTTTAAATTCCGAGGACCACTAATATGAATTTTGATTGATGGTGACTTGCTGATGTTGGTGGGAAAGCCGGTCCCATATTCCAGAGCTGCAGCAATCACAGGACTGGCCCTTTGGTCATCCCAGAGCAGCTGCTCCTCCACCCAGGTGCACTGGCCTGCCATGGACTGGAGGAGTTGCTCCGGGATGACCAAAGGGCCACTCCTGTGATTGCTACATCTCTGGAAGATGGGACCGACTTTCCCACCAATGTCAGAAATCCACCATGGGGAGGATTTTCCTCCCTCACCATTGGTCTTACCTTCCATTCTGAAGTTATTTTTGAAGCTCACATGACTCTACTCAAGGTAAAGTTTGCACTTGGCTAAAGGGTGGGGGCCAGCGGGTGGGTGGGCCATGTGTTCCCGTGCAGCCTGGATTAATTGCTTTGGGAGGAGTGCTTTGGGGGGAACATTTCTCTGCAGACCACCACATTTTTCTCATGGACCACCATCTTTTTAAAAACTTCCAGTGTTGGAGAATTTACAACTTCTGGAGGCAAGTTGTTCCACTGATTAATTGTTCTAACTGTCAGGAAAATTTTCCTTAGTTTTAAGTTGCTTCTCTCCTTGATTAGTTTCCACCCATTGCTTCTTGTCCTGCCCTCAGGTGCTTTGGAGAATAGCTTGACTCCTTCTTTCTTTGTGGCAGCCCCTGAGATATTGGAACACTGCTATCATGTCACCCCTAGTCCTTCTTTTCATTAAATTAGACATAACCCAGTTCCTGCAACCGTTCTTCATATGTTTTATCCTCCTGTCCCCTAATCATCTTTGTTGCTCTTCTTTGCACTCTTTCTAGATTCTTCAACATCTTTTTTACATCGTGGTGACCAAAACTGAATGCAATATTCCAAGTGTGGCCTTACCAAGGCCTTATAAAGTGATAGTAACACTTCACGTGATTTTGATTCTATCCCTCTGTTGATGCAGCCTAGAACTGTGTTGACTTTTTTGGCAGCTGCCTCACCCAGCTGGCTCATATTTAAATGGTTGTCCACTACGGCTCAACTTATTCAGTTGCAGTAGCCTTCAAAAATAACTTCAGAATCATAGGGAAACGTGTCTACCTTTCGTCTCTAACGTAGACAAACAGCAGCTTTCTTTTCAAGGCAGCCCTATCTCCTCAGCAATCTCATTTTGGGCCCTGAGAAATGAGCAGACATATTCAAACCTAGCCAGCATAATAGCTCAGCTTCCAAATTACTGTTCTGTGTGAAAGGCAATGGCTCCATTAGAGGTATGAAAGTTATGGCTCGCGGTGACACTGTCTGCGCAGGACTTCAAATGAGGTGGGTGCAAGGCCCATCAGGATCACCCTCATCACATAATTGGATGAACTACCACCAAGGTTCAAGGAAACCATAAAACATTTGCCATTATTCTCAAAGATAAGACTTTATCCCTGACACATAATCAAAAGGATATTACTTTTTTAAAGATAAATACATCACACCAGTATGCTGAGATGTACATCTAATGAACTAAGATGAAAACCTGACCCTTGACACTTTGAGATGTGACTATTAGAAAAGGAGCCATTGATTTTGGGGGATGTGGGTGGGTGTGGGGGAGGGGTTTGGTCCCCTTTACTACACAATCTGGAAATAATTGCCTTAGCTACACCATCAATTGTTTATACCCTGAACTTTCTAATGCTAGAATTATATATATTTTGTCTTCCATCTGTTTCAAAGGCAAAGGAAAAAGAGGAAATGGCTAACTTTGGGCTTTGGTGAACTTCAGAATAAATGCAAGGGTTTGATTTTCTGCGGAAGACAATATATCAGAGCGGCTTAGCATATGAGTTGTGACTCAGAGGCTCCATAGCTTTAATTGTATTTCAAGCATGAACTCACATTCTGTAGACTTATAACAGATGATAACCTTTGGGTTTTTGATGAAGTAGAATATAGGAATAATAATAAAATCATCTTTTTTGCAGAATCGTGAAGAAAGTAATGTCTACTTTTAGCTCCATACAATCACTGCTATTTCAATACATCTTCATACGGAGATATCTCTCTGTCATCTACTGTGTATCATCTCTCTTTTTTTTTCTGGTGGATTCATTTCAGGGATATCTACCAATGCTCTTTTGAGCTCTGAACAGTATCCAAACAACCTGAAAAGCCAAAGGCCATCAAAGGACTAAGGTGTTGGATTTGGTTTTCTTTGCTGCAAAATCCATGTGAAGTTTGCGCCTTTTGGGTAAATTGTGAAAAATGCATGGGAACTGGTATTGTCATATGAAAAGACAAAAAAAAAAACCCTAAGGATTTCATAGTATATGTAAGTCCCACACATATAGTATTGTTCCCTAGTGTATGTATTAATTCTTGGAAAAGGACTTCGGAGAAATGCTTTGGACTCCTGTATGATGGTAAGGCCACGGCTTTTTATTCAAGCATGATCATCATTTGTTTTCAAGTGACTGAGTCAGGACAAAAAAGATGGTGGTGATGATGATGATGATGATGATGATGATGATGATGATGATGATAGAGATGTTGACTCCTGAAGGTTAAATTATTCTTAAAACAACTGTTTATCATCTGTCTGTCTGTCTGTTCATCCATCCATCTATCATATCTGTCTGTTTGTCTGTCTGTCTGTCTGTCTATCTATCTGTCTATCTTCATCTATTTATCTGTCAATCAATCTTCATCTATCTATCTATCTATCTATCTATCTATCTATCTATCCAATCTATTTATCTATCTTCATCTATCTATCTATCTATCTATCTATCTATCTATCTATCTATCTATCCAATCTATTTATCTATCTTTATCTATCTGTCTATCTATCTATCTATCTATCTATCTATCTATCTATCTATCCAATCTATTTATCTATCTATCTCTATCTATCTATCTATCTATCTATCTATCTATCTATCTATCCAATCTATTTATCTACTTCTCATCCATCTCTCTCTCTTCCCCCCCGCCCTCACCTGAAATACAAGAAGTGTGGTGTTTGGGTGTAGAATGATGTCCTTCTTTTGATTTATTTTCAAAGCAACTCTAGGAAAGATATAGATAAATAGACAGACCAGGGGGAAGATATTTATCTTCTGTAATAATTACAATTTCAATAGGATTTTATCATGATAATGTAAAATATGATAGGATATTTCTGTGACAGTTCCTCCACTGTGTTCTTGCTGTGTTAGCGGATGCTCCAACTGGTGTTATTACCACTGCTGCTACTAACTGGTCAGAAGCAATTATTGTTCAACCACACAGTTTAAAGGGCAGAGTGGCAATGCTTATTATATTATTACGGCAACCACACTTATTCTTGCAAAGAAAGAAAACATGCCATTTTTTCTCCCACGTAAATATGACTTCCAGGAAATTTCTTGCACTGGAAGTATTGCTTTAATAAATATGGGCTGATATTCAGAACAACTTCTTGAGAGGTGTAATTATTTAAATATGTCAATTTAGGCTTTATTTCAGAGTTCTCTCACACTACTGAACTAACTGTATTTGTGCAGTTAATATTGGAATGTGATTCACTTTCACAGCTTACTCTTCTGCAGATTTCTTTCACTTTTCAGCTTTTTTCGTCACCTACGCATTTATCCAACTTAGTGAATTACATTGAATAGGTTGCATTTCCAGATGCTGTCAGAGTCATGGAAATGCCTCAGTTATGTAGATAAGAGGTGGTGGAATGTTCTCTGGAATCCCAGAAGGAAGGACAAAGAGACAGCGGAGCTTGGAATGTCTGGTGGGCAGGAAGAAAGCAAGCATAGATCAAAAATTGGAGATGGGAGATACTTCTAATCAGGGGAAGGATTCTACCAGTTGGTACCTATTTACTAGAGCCAGTTGTTATCATTCTAAGCAGTTAAGAGAACCAGTTGTTAGAAGAAATTACTGGCCTAATCCTGTAAGGAAGGCAGGAAGGAAACATTCTGGTGTTGCTTACAGAAATGGCCTCTCCGTTAACCCTTATTACATTCTTGGCAGGACTAGACTTCCTGTCTCAGGAACTTCTCTGGAGTTTTTTTCCCCTCCTTTGCTGACACTTTGCTTGTGTGGAGTGACCATTCAAAGTTACAATGGAACTGAAAAAGTGATTTATGACCATGTTTCACACTTACGACTGTTGCACCATCCCCACAGTCATGAGAGCCCAGGCGAGGAGATGCGTGCCTCGATGTGAGTGATATTGAGTTGGGCATACCCAGCCAATAACATGACCACCAAGCCATGTCCATCCAGTCACATGACCACCAAGCCATGCCCACCACCTAAGCCATGCCCACAGAACCAGTTGTTAAAAATTTGATTCCCACCCCTGCTTCTAATGTAATTTACCAGATCCCTTTTGATTATGTAGGACAGATGAAAAGGGAGCTAACCACCAGATTGCAAGAACAAAAGTGAGTGGTCAGACAAGGAGACCCAAATTCATCAACATTGCAAAGAACAAGGACATACATTCTATTTCACAGCTACTAAGACAACCAGGGAAATGGTTGAAAGTACAGAGAAGAGCAACCAGGATGATTAGGGGATTAGAGGCTAAAACATACAACGAACGGTTGCAGGAACTGGGCCTGGCTAGTCTAGTGAAGAGAACAACCAGGGGAGACATGATAGTAGTCTTCCAATATTTGAGGGGCTGCCACAGAGAGGAAGGGGTCAAGCTATTTTCTGAAGAGCCTGTAGGCCAAACAAGGAATAATGGATGGAAACTGAACAAGGAGAAATTTAACCTGGAAATAAGGAGAAATTTTCTGACAATGAGAACAATCAACCAATGGAACAGAAGTTGTGGGAGTACCATCACTTGAGACCTTCAAGAAAAGATTGGACTGCCATTTGTCAAAAATAGTATAGGGTCTCCCACTTGGGCAGCTGGTTGGATTAGATGACCTATAAGGTCCCTTCCAACTCTGATTATCTGTTAAGCCTAGGAAATGGGCTTCTTACAGGAAGTGTTGATTTACCACCACCTTATGTGGTACTTAAGAGTTGAGGACTTGGTAGCACAAGGAAACAACAGCCAGTACACCAATCAACCAATAGGAAGCCATGTCCAACCAGGCACCACATAAATACGATGCATAGAGTAACCTAAAGCACATATTCTAGTAGAGAGAAGTTCCCTGAGAATGGGTTCCGGTCTGACCAAGATTAGATCCTGCAAGCATAGCCTCTCCTTAGCAATTCATAAAATCTATCTATAGATATGCAATTAAATACTTTAGTCTGGCAAGATTCTGTGTATAGGTGAATAACAATAAAGAAGGCACTCAGAAGTAACTCCAAATGTCTTTTTTGGTTCTTTGGAATAATAGAATAATAGAATAAGTTGCACATTATTTTTATATAATGATATGGACTCTTTCTTTTACTGTCAGTGGCACTTTCTTTTTTCAATCTATCAAATGCTTCATTAAGAGAGAGAAAAGGACTTAGGGGTATCTGCTGAAGATTTGAGTTTGGCATATGCCTTTGGATATAATTTATGCCTCCTACAAAATGCAGCCTTTGCAAACAATCCCTCACCAATAGTAAACTAACTTTAAGGAAACAGATCTACAATGTGCATCCTGATGTGGAGGCATTAATCACTCTGTTCTGCATCTTGAGAAAACTGTTCTTCTGGCACAAAAGACAATGAGAAGCTTTCTGGAATTCATGCCGAAACCCACAAAACATGACACTAATTTAATACAACATGTTGTTCCACTGTCTCAGAATGAAGACATGAGACTAGTGCATAAGTTGGATAAAAGGCCAACTGCTTTATTCATTAACTGAAAGGATCTAACACGGAGTAAAAGATTAGCTGTTATTTCTACTAAAGCCAGCTCATGATCTCCAGATGATTTGGATTACCGGTGCCACATTTTCCTTGTTTCTGGCTATACTATCTAATTACCAGTAAAATTACCATTAAAGTCAAAAATATCTCATCCATCTCCAGAAAGCTGATATCTATCTTGCCCAAATGAATCTGGCATGCTTCTCCCTAGTTACTGCCTAACCAAGTTGCTTCCCTAAACAAAGGACAATCTAGTGTTTTGGTTCCAGCCTTTCCCTAGACCATGTCCATATCTTGCTGGGTTTGCATGGACTGTTGGTAGTTTTAATGTTTTAATAAATCTAGAGAACGTGTCCAGCTAAAACCGAATAACCCTCATTATAATCTAATGCAATGTATAAAGACAATAAGTATAAGAAAATATGTATCAAGTATGGGAAACCAGGAAATCCAGACAGTCCACATGAATATAAACCTGTTCCATCTAATTTTTTCAAAGCAATTTTCCATGCTCTTCACTGTGTTTCCAACTGTTGACTACACATGGAGGCTGGAATAAAGAATGAAATATGGAAAGGTGGATCACTCTACTGGTTGACGCTGACACTTTTCCTTACAGGCTTATCTCCAGTGACATTAGAAGACAGATTTCAGAGTAGGTGGAAACAAGCAGTCTACAACAAGGTCTCTCTTGCAGGATAACCTGCACATTTAAGCGAAGTCTGCCTGACGTAGACTGCCAAACAGAGGCTGATAATACCTCTCAGTTTCGCATGGTAGATAGAAGATAAAAATTTGGGCACAGGCTACATATCTTACACAGCTTAATATTCCAAATCAGAGAAAGGCTTTTACCTTTGCTCAGTGGTGAGATTCAAAAACTTCTTACTACTGGTTCTGTGGACATGGCTTGGTGGGCATGGCATGGCTTGGTAGGCGTGGCTTGGTGGGCATGGCAGGGGAAGGATACGGTAAAATCTCCATTCCCTCCCCACCCCACTAACCTGCTTTCCAGCTCCATTCTCCTGTGCAGGGCAACCAAAGAAGACCCAGCCGATCAGCTGGGACTCGATGGGAGGCAGAGAATAGATGTGGGGTGGGACCAGTCAGAGGTGGTATTTGCCTGTTCTCCGAACTACTCAAAATTTCTCTTACCGGTTCTCCAGAACTGGTCAGAACCTGCTGAATGCCACCTCTGCCTTTGCCTGATGTGATGTTCTCCCCACAGCACTTCCGTTCTTAAGATACAAACAAGATTCCACACACATCTCTGTCTTCTAAAAGAAGGAGATGGTTGGAGTGGTATGGAGAAATGTCTAGAGACTTCAAGGGGAATGTAAAATAAAACCAAGAGAAGATCTAATAATAGAAGGATACCATGATGGTTCAGTGGATAGAATGCAGTATTGCAGGCTAACTCTCTGCTCACTGCCAGAAGTTTGATCCTGACTGGGCTCAAATATGACTCAGTCTTCCATACCTCTAAGTGGACATAGGACCCAGATTGTTGAGGGTAACATGCTGACTCTATAAACCACTTAGAGAGGATTGTAAATCACTATGAAGCAGCATATAAGTCTAAGTGCTATTGCTATTACTGTACACTTACAATGGTTTTCTTCTCCACAATTATTAGAAAGGCTTAAAGTAGACAACAAATTTTATGGATTTTATCAATGGAAATGAATCATATGCAAATGTACTTTGTGCAAGTTAATTATTTACTAATTTATTAATAGTTGGTTTTGAATCTTATTTTTAAAACTTTATTGAACCGATCTGGATATTCTTTGTTCCAAGATTGGTCTCTGCTTGTCACATTCATAATCATCTTCTTTAAAATTGAGATGTGATGTTTTGCGTGCACATCATTCAAGAAAGGGCAAAGAAGCTCCCATCCCAAATATTATCCCACCCACTTTAATTTTTAGGTGATGAATTAGGAGAGATTGATAGCTACAGTTATTCCCAGGATATAACTAGAGCATGGTACACCTCATACTTTAACTGCTCATCCTCCTGGTATAATGTTCCATGCGGATTGCACTGATCGAGATTCTGCTGCTTTTCGTCTGCTTGTTTTTTTTCTTATTTCTTATTCATTTTAATTGGGTTTTTCTGAGTTGCACACACACACACACGAAGCAAGAACAAGTTTATTAAGTTTGTTAAGACACTTCATTGATTGAGAGATTTGGGGACATGCAGTTCAATAGCAGTTGAGTTGGAGGACAGGATTGTGCGTGTGTGTCTCTTTTACCCAGGAAGCAAAATCCCTTCAACTTGCAATGTTATTCTTCTCTGATAACAGTGGCTGTCTTCTGTTGTCGTGTGCCTAATATCTGTCTTGCCCAGTAGCAGAAATCTCTCCATGCACCTCCTGCTATTTATAATCCACTCTGCAAAGTTACTTGTCAATTATTATTATTATTATTTTTTGTCGCTCAGTGCCGTCCCATTCATACGCACTTTATCTTTACTCTGCATTCTTGCAGCCTATGGACCAAGCCCTTTGAAGAACATCTTAAAAGCATCTCTACTTAACGATACCAGCCAAAAGCCTTATCCTTTAGCATTTGTAATTCTCCGCCTTAATTCTGGCTCACTTTCGTTTCATGATTATTCTTTTTCCTGGGTGCATATAAAATTTTGGATAAACATGAGACGTGGGAGAACAGTATCTTTCTTTTAATTCCTTGTCTTGTACTTACAATGATTGAAATGTTTGTTATCACTCAGCTGAAAGGTTTTATGCGAAAATTAAGAAAAGAACAGATTTTTCTCCACCTGTGAGCTTTTCTTTTTATAGCTTTGATTCGCTGCCTGGTTTCCTTGAATTTGGATCCATCAGAATGGTATATACAATCCACCTTCTCTTATGTTTGCAAAGTAAGAAGATGTGGTTATTGTCCGTAGAGATTCTCAGTCATCCAGGTGATGGTTGTCCCAAAGATACTTTTCCAGGAGGAAACTGGACTTCCTTGTGTTTTTTTTCTTCTTTTGAAGGCATTTGGCTTCTCATCTAAGAAGCTTCTTCAGCTCTGTCTAATTAAAATGTCTAATTCAAAGTACATACAAAACCAAGATATCTTGCCTGTTAACAATATAGCCAGAAGATGGAGCCCCTGGCACATGTAGTACCCCAAGCTTGGGAACATTTTAGGTTTCTAGCCTTCTGCTCTAACCACTAGACCAGAGGGCTGCAACCTTAAACACTCAAAGAGCCATTTGGACCAGTTTCCCACAGAAACAAAAACACTGGCAGCCACAAAACCTGGGTGGGCATGGCTAACTCAATGTCACTCACTCCCACCAACAAGGGCCGGAAGAAGCTCCAGCAAGAGTGATATGCATCCCCTGCCATCACCCTTACCTTCTCAAACCAGGCAAGGGAGGGGAGGGTGAGGGGTGAAGCCAGCCAATGATGGGACAGGGAGCTGCAGTAGTGGGCCCAAAGAGCCTCATGAGGCTCTGGAGCTACCGGTTGCCGACACCCGCACTAAACCAAACTCATGGCTCTCTGCAATGAGCTGACTGAAGGACAAAACCTTCCCATGCACTGATAGTTCTGCCATAAGAACTAAGAAACGTCTTCAGCAAGAAGACCTTGTAGCAAAGAGCAGCAAAAGCAAGACGACATCTTGACTCTTGATATGAGCTCGCAACATCGCAACCAGCAAAGATGACAAAATCAGCAAAAAGGAAATGAATAAACCAGTCTGTCTTAGCGGGCAGAGAAATTGAGGTGAACCGGGGGATGAAGAAATGTGTTTATGGCTTCCCAGGGGTGAGGTCTCTATTAGCAGTGGGAATAGAACATGGAGGTATGACCACAATTGGAGCAGAATTTCCATTGCTAAACTAAACTATTAAATGTGTTGCGCCCAATTTTATGAACTTTTCCACCCCGGTTGTTAAGCAAATCAATGCAGTTATTAAGTGAATCATGGTGTCATTAAGCAAATCTCCTTCCCCCCATTGACTTTGTTTGTCACAAGCTAGCTAGGAAATTCACAAATGACAATTGCATAACACCAGAATGCTGCAATCATTTTCAAGTGCCCAAATTTTGAGCATGTGACCATGGAGATGCTACAACAGTTCTACGTACGCGGACTGGCTGTCAAGTCCCTTTTTTCAATGCCGTTGTGACTTGGAATGCTTTAAGCCACAGTGGCTCAGTGGTTAGAGGGCAGTACTGCAAGCTACTTCTGACTGCTGGCTACCTGCAATTTGGCAGTTCACACCTCACCAGGCTCAAGGTTGACTCATCCTTCCATACTTCCAAGGTTGGTAAAAATGAGGACCCCTGTTGTTGGGGGCAAGAGGCTGACTCCATAAACCACTTAGAGAGGACTGTAAAGCAGTATATAAGTCTAAGTTCTATTGCTAAACAAAGTGAAGGACTCTCTCTACAATATTTACCACTAACCATTGCATCTTTACACTTATGGAGTAACTTCATTCAACCGTCTCTGCTTCTCCCAGAAATACATGACTGGAGACTTTGAGAGAATGTTGACACGGCTTTCTCCTACTTTATAAAGTTGTAAACTTTTGGTAGAGTTAGCTGAGGAGCTAGTGAAACCAGAATATGTTGTTGTTGATTTTTTTGTTTGTTTGGGTTTTTTGCCTTTTTTTGAAGTGGTCCTTTGATGGAGAAAGAAAATCTGCTCCAAAATCCACTATCTGCATCCCTCCAATTATGTCCATCTCTAGTGGCTTCTGCTGTGTTCCATTCATATTCATACCATCTGCCACTGTGCCCAGCTTTTAGGCAGATGAGGGCGGTGACAGTCCTTATACCATGTGCTCCGTGTTGATCCCTTGCTTATCACACACACTCATACCTACATAAACACACACACACACCATGTGTCCAAACTTGCTGATTTAACGAAACAATAGTACAATCAAATGGAACTTGATGTTCCTGGTTTTCTTACGAACATTGCTTTTCGTACAACCGTTTAGATTCTGCATTCTAAAAAAAAAAAATTGTCTGTCAGCTCTGAGGTAAACTTGGCTGGGGCCATCTTGGAGACTTCGGGGTTGCCACACCACAGAGAGGGGGGTGGGGAAATAGTTAGATGGGGTTGTGTAGCCAAAACAATAAAGTTTTCCTGTGGGAACCAAGGACATTCTCACAGGTTGCTAGCCAGAGGAGGGGGAAGTAACCAAGCAACCAGTCAGCAACTGGATTGGACAACATGATCAGTGACTATGGGGGAGGGGAAAGGGAAAATTTGTATTTTTTAATTGGGTGAAGTGTGCGGGAGCTTTTAGAGTCAGCTTTCACCAGTTGTGCCAATATGATATATCCAATAAATTGTTCTTTGGGGAATTTACCTATCTCAGAGTTCTGATTTCTATGGGTGCATTACTTGGAATGCTGACAGCAGAGTGGTGTGGTGTCCTAGAGGTGGAGCTCTCACCTCACCATCAGGAGGCTGTGAGTTCAATCCTAGGTAGAGGCAGATATTTCTCTCTCTGCACACACTGAGAATATACCTGCTGAACAAAACTCCGCATTGGCAACAGGAAAGGCATCCGGCCATTAAAACACTCTGCTGTCTCATTCAATTGCCCAGACTCCCCCCCCCCCCGCAAGTGATTATGGGGTCATTAAATGATGATGATTACTTGGAACGCTGACATCGTCATCTCCTGATTTCTTTCGAAGCGGACGATTGGTATTATATCTGAGGAAGGGCACCCCCGTCTTGGTGATGGAGTGACGCTAGCTGAAATTTCCACCTGAATGTATTCCTAATCCATTGAAGGTGCTTCTTCCTGTACAGTGTGCGCTTTAGAAATCCTTTTGATCTGAGCACAGAGGAATACAAATAAGACGGAGAGATTTTTATCCATCCATGGGAAATGTCAGTGGTGATGACCGCTTGACGGAGTCACTTCTGTTTTTGCACGATAGAGGCTCACTTGAACGAGTATAAATAGAAATCCACAGACACTAAAGGAGGCTGACATGACACAAGATAATAACTGTTTCCATAAAAGTAAAGCCTCCACCTTTGTATAATAATGGAGATTCATACTGGACTGATTTACAAAAAGAGGATGGATTTAGTCTGCAAACATAAACTAAGTCCAGGCAACAATTGGTTTGGGTAGCTACAGATTAGTGACTGCCTCGTATAGCAACTGTTCACTACTAAAACAGTGGTGAAAAAGTAACTCTCTGACCAGCCCTCCCATGTATGACCATCTGCAAAGCAAAGGAAAGCTGAAGTACGATCAGGTGCACAGTCATGGATTTATATAGTGACTGCTTCACTAAATGGCCAAGTTGCCAGTTCCAATTGAATGAGGACACCTTGCAATTTCAAAAACTACCCAGAAGCTATTAAAACAGATTTGGGGTTGTTGTTGCTATTTTTCTTAGCAAGCCAGGGAATGGAATGGAGAAGAAAGAAAAGAGATGGAAGGATGAGGATGAGAGAGACAGGGAGAGAAAGAGAGAAAGAAAGGAGAGAAAGGGAGGGAGGGGGGAGAAAGAAAGAACATTTTCTAAATTTTATTCTTGCAATCACTCTGAGTCACTTGTATGATATTAGCAGCTATATTAAATAGAAGATAGATAGATAGATAGATAGATAGATAGATAGATAGATAGATAGATAGATAGATAGATAGATAGATAGATAGAGGTAGGTAGGTAGGTAGGTAGGTAGATAGATAGATAGATAGATAGAGGTAGGTAGGTAGGTAGGTAGGTAGGTAGATAGATAGATAGATAGATAGATAGATAGATAGATAGATAGATAGATAGATAGATAGATAGATCCTACATCCCTTATCATTTTTTTCTATTTCTTAAGGTTATAAAAGACAAAAGTTCATTCAGATCAGTGACTCAGCTGGCTCTTTCTGACTAAATTGAAATCTGTCCACCTCAACTTTACTAAATTGGATTTGGACTTTGAAGACCTTAAATTTCCTCTGGGGAAAAAAAATGTTGCATGAACCAGCCGCTTTTAAGATATGGATGGATGGATGGATGTTCCTTCTACCTAATCTTTCGTAAGTCACTCACAATCACTTGCTGACTGGGCAGCCTCGAATCAAATCACATCAGATTGGTCAATTAAAATCTTCACCAGACTGTACTTAACTTTCAAAAGATCAAAGTTGGTTTTTGGTTTTCTTCTTTATTACAGATCAGGATTTCTCAACCTTGACAACTTTCAGCAATATGGACTTCAGTTCCCAGAAATCTTCAGCTAACCCGCATTGCTATCCATGATCATAACACTGATTCCCCACCCCACCCCCCAAGCAATTATATCAGCATAAGAGAATTAAAATTTATTCCCTGTTCCTCTGCAAATTCTTTCTACAAAGTACCTTGAGCCTTAGTTCTCTCAATCTGTATGTATAACCTTTGATCACTAGATGGCAACCTTCCAGATCAGTGAATCTGCTACAGCCTTTGGGACCGACGCCTGGATAATATTAGTTTAAGGGAAAGCCAGCAAAACTACTATTTTCATTAAGCATTACTCTAGTAATCAGGGAAATGATTTTAATCCGGCAACCTGCGTTCTAAATTTGTCATAGATAATGACAGGTTGTGTGATTAGTAGCAAAATATCTAATATATTGAATTGCCGCAGATTGCTTTTGAATCATTCCTCTTTTCCTCGCTAGCTATTAAACCGTGATTTGCTTCCAATGGATAACTCACAGTTTGAATTCCTACAATAAGTGGAGTTATCTGTCAGTATGACTGATTCAGTTTGAAGAGTATTGTGCTGCAACGTTTGAGGACACGGTTAGTACAGTGGTTAAAGCATAAAAAACAGCTCAAGAAGTTGAGTTCTCTTATGCACTCGATATAAATGTGAATTGTTTTGTAGATTATTTAATCAAGCCACCTACCTCTCACCCCAAAAATATTGTTAAATTTTGTGACCAGCCACATATCCCTACTGACAGTGACTGCCGTTTCATCTGTTTTATCTCTCTACTCTTGTCATTTCCTTTATTTTAATACATGTAGGGCTCCATCTAGGGGTATTATTATTTTTATTGTTAGAGAAAAGAAAGTATTTTCAGGCAAATTTGGATTCTGTAACAGTCCAGGCAGTTGTATTGCTTAACATTTCTTATCATTCTTTGCTTCAAAAAAAATTGTAGAAAGTTGGAGGGGAAAAATGCTTTGTAATGGAACAGAATTCTGCATACAAGAACTCCAATGGCTAGAGGCAGATTTATTTAAAATAAACTCTATCTGATGTATATGAGGACATGGTAATTTTTAAAACATTATTTGTAAATAAAATGAAATTTATATCACAGATTTAAATCTATGAGTGATGTATGAATCTTTTATAACACTTATGACTCCCTTCCCTTCCCTCCCTTCCCTTCCCTTCCCTCCCCTTCCCTTCCCTTCCCTTCTCTTCTCTTCTCTTCTCTTCTCTTCTCTTCTCTTCGCTCCCTCCTGTTCCTTCCCTTCCCGCTCCTTTCCCTTTTCTTCCTCTTTCCTTCCCCATTCATTTCTCTTCCTCCTTCCCCCTTCCCTTCTGTTCCCTCTGTTCCCTTCCCTTCCCTCCTGTCTCCTTCCCTTCCTTCCCATTCCATCCCATTTCCATCCCTTCCCTTCCTTCCTCTCCCTTCTCTTCCTGTTCCCCTTCCTTCCTTCCTTCCTTCCTTCCTTCCTTCCTTCCTTCCTTCCTTCCTTCCTTCCTTCCTTCCTTCCTTCCTTCCTTCCTCCCTTCCTTTCCCTTCCCTTCCCTTCCCTTCCCTTCCCTTCCCTTCCCTTCCGACTAATTCAGTGATTGCAGAATTTCCTTCTGTTTATTTGGAGGAAAAAATCTAACATTCTGCAATAATTTTTGAAATGCCTTGTTCCTGACACTCCTATACACCTTTAGTAAAAGCAGATTTCACCCCGAGGGGACACCTCAAGCATCTAAGACTGCACTTCTTATTTTTATTTATCATATGGGATTTGACATTCACGCCACCCACAACTTTGGTGCCTCACTTGGAGATATCAAATAGCGGTATCTTATACTGGCCATGTGGCATTTTTGTCTGGATAACTGGAATGTATTAATAAGGGCCTTTATTCCCTCCAACAGAGCATGGGAATCGAAATTGCATCATTTAGATCTTCGTTCCTGTCTTGTTAAAACTGAGACGGGCTACCTGATGTCCTGCAGAACTTCAGGGATTTCATTTCCCTACAGCCAGAATAAATAGTAGTAAGGAATACAGTCCAAAATATTTAGAAATTATTATGGTGACTGCCACTGTTTTAAGGAAATAGGAATGGACAATATGCCCGAGCAAATCAGGAAAATCAATCCAGATCAAGACAATGATTCAAATCAATTTGGAAAATTGATCTGATTCATCTAAAGCAATTTGGAGACATCCAGAGTTAGACTCAATAATTTTATCTGACTTCCCCATTTCAATTTAGAAAAGTCAATTGATCCAGAGAGTTGATTGAATTGCCTTCTACCTGAATCTCCAAGCTAATTTTTTTCGCCCCTTTTTTTTTTAAACACAGCCTCGGTGGTTCATGCTAAACAGGCATGTTACAATTCCCGTGACCGACTTGGTATTTTTAAACCACAGTCATCAACTTTTGAAGCCTAGATAGGTTCATGAATCAGAATATTAATAGCCAACCAGTAGGAACAGGAAGGCCAGAATAGTAATTAGGTTTTATGAAGAGCCCTGTATTTAAGAGACAAAATCTTTAATCGTGACAAGAAGGAAACAACGATCGTCACATTGATCTGAAAGAAATCCAATATTTATGGTAGAGGAATACTTTACTAGGACCAATTTGTTTAGCTTGTAGTCCAACACAGGCTCCTTAAGCTTCCTTTCTGTCCCCGGAACAGCAGATAAAGTAGAATTAATGAGCTATGAAGCACCATCAGATATTCCTTCTTTCAGTTCTGCCTTCCAAACAAGAACAAATAGGGAGAAAAAGTACTCTCCTCTCAGGCTTTGAACTGTATCCTTACAACTTCTAGCCCTGTGTTATGATTCAAGCAGTGCTATTCTAAGATCTGTCTTACATTATCTTTACCACAAAAAAAAAGATGTAGGAAAAAAGATATTTTCCTACATCTGAGATAACAATAGCACTTAGATTTAGATACCACTTTATAGTGCTTCATGGCACTGTCTAAGATTCAGTGTATTGCTCCCAACAATCTAGGTCCAAATTTTATCGACTGCAGAAAGATGGAAGGCTAAGTCAACCTTGTGCTGGTCAGAATCAAACTCCTGGCAGTGGGCAGAGTTAGCCTGCAATACTGTGTTCTAACCACTGTGCCCCATAAGAAAGGCTGAGCACCAAAGAGTTGAGGCCTTTGAACTATGGTGCTAGAGAAGATTCCTGCAAATCTCAAACTGGTCAGTCCTAGAGGAGATCAACCCTGGCTGCTCTTTAGAAGGCCAGATCCTGAAGATGAAACTCAAATACTTTGGCCACCTCATGAGAAGGAAGGACTCAGTGGAGAAGAGCCGAATGCTGGAACGATTGAGGGCAAAAGAAGAAGAACGGGACGACAGAGAATGAGGTGGCTGGATGGAGTCACTGAAGCAGTTGATGTGAGCTTAAATGGACTCCAGAAGGTAGTAGAGGACAGGAAAGCCTGGAGGAACATTGTCCATGGGGTCGCGATGGGTCGGACATGACTTTGAAACTAACAACAAAAAATGACAAACCACTGTGCCACCACAGTTACCTGAAAAATTTGCAGACTCCAGAACAAAAATTGCAATAAGGATGGGTGGGTTGGGCGGCTGGCTGGCTGGATGGATAAATGGGAAGGAAGGAGGGAGGGAGGGAGGGAGGGAAGGAGGAAAGACAGAAGGAAGGAAGACTGTTGGTCATTCGTGTTCTCTGATTAGGTAAGAAGTGTCTCTAGTAATAAACAAAATTAACATCAAATAGTATAGGCACTTGCATGTCAATACAAAGCAGCAACTTTGTAGAGATAAATTTTTGGGGAATGACAGCCACAAAGGAATTAAATAAACCTACCCCTCTCCAAGGCTCCTCCGTGGTTTCCATGCTGATCCAAGGTGTGATAATAAATGAGTTATTTCATGTCACATAAAATTTAGTTTCTTGTGGGGCCAAGACACAAGTGGAAGTCAAAATCAAGATCACCATTTCTAGCAGGAACCTAGTGATGAAACTTTTCTAGATCGCCCTGATTTGACTCTCAGAAAGTGGGGTACACATTTGAAAGAAAGATAAGGGGCTGCCACGAAGAAGAGGGAATCAACTTATCCTCCACAAAACTCCAGATTCCAGAGAAAAGATTGCAGGATGGATGGATGGATGATGAATGGGAAGGGAGGGAAAGATGGAAGGAAAGAAGGAAAGAATGAAGGAAAAACCTGAAAGCAAGACAAGAAACAATGGATAAGAGTTAATCGATGAGACATCCAATCTACAATTAAGGAGAAATTTCCTGACAGTTAGAACAATTGGCCAGTGGAAACGGATTGCCTTCAGAATTCTGGGTGCTCCAATACTGGAGGTTTTTAAGAAGAGATTTGTCTGAAATGGTTTTTAAGAAGAGATTTGTCTGAAAGGGTTTCTTCCTTGAGAAGGGGGTTGGGCTAGAAGACCTCCAGGATCCCTTTCTATCTGTTTTTATTCTGTAAAAATCTGCCATTGTGCCAGCCTTGTTTATCACGACAGTCTGATTCCTCCCAGGCTTTTGCAAACAAAGCCATCAATTTAGTTTAGTCAGAATGCCATTAATTAGTAAAGCGCTGATGAGGCACAAAACATAGATCTTTCCAGAATGTGAAGATGACAGTAAGCTGATGGTGCAAGTTTGCAAAGCTGATCTTCGCAGCTTAGTGTGTATTGTTGCATGTCATAGAAATATATATATTTCTTTTGCAACCTGCTTGAGGGTGGGTGGGATTGATTTCTGGTGCAACTTGCTATTGCAAATCCTATCGCCACACTGTTTCATTCAGGTAACCTTGCAAAAAAAAAAAAAAATGCTTAGAAATCCCCGATCTGATCACGCTGGGTGAATGACTCTGCTTCCCGGTGCTGTAACTTTTCAGAAACCACATGTCTTCTCGCCTAACTGCTGTGAAAAGCTTGCTTTAATTTGATGGCAAACATTCAGATAAATACTTTATTCTGCGCTAATTTGGAACAGTTGCTGCTTAGCACAAAATAATAAGGTAAGGAAGAGATGTTGCAGACCCTATCAGTTAAGGAATTCTGACTGGCAGGGTCCAGGAAGAGAGCTTTCTTTGATGTAGCCCCCATCCTGTGGAATACCCCCCCCCCACCCAGATATGAGACAGGCCTCCACCCCCCTGGCCTTCCAGAAAGGAATGAAAATATGGCTGTGTAGTCTTGCATGGGGACTCCAGAGGAACATGCATCTATAGGGCTGGTTAGCACCCGTGGGCAGCTTACACACAGAACATTATAAAATGGGCAATTTTAAGCTTGAAAACTTACCATCAGCGCTGGTGAGTAAAACAGCTGAGCTGCATGAATCAGCTGATGTCAGGATTCCAACAATTGCCCTAATTAAATCATGATTCTTGAGTCAAACTTCAAAAAACTTCAAAGGATTCATTAAGGCAACATACTGGCATTGCCCTGTATGAAGCCAACTCTGGCCTATATAATTTACAGTCCCCTGTGGCCCCATTTCCCCTCTCCCCCCGGGTGTGTCATAAATCGGATTCTCCAACTGAGCACCTTCACGGGCGGGGTGTCATCATTCACGTTCTCCAATTAAATATATTTGCCGGCAAAAGCTCTGGTAGTTTAGTTGCAATATTTTAAAGATAAAGAGTTGGAATGTACTTTTGCTTTCAACTGCTCTTCCAGATTTCCTTCCCCACTTTTTTATGGCAGCTACTAAAACAGGCATAGGAATGTTTTATGAGTTGACAGCTGAGCTACAAACAAAAGAAATATAGGACAAGAAAGGGAGGGGATGGGTGGGCAGGGCCAACTGTTGACTGGCACTACTGGATCGCTAGAACCGGTGTGGACCAGCAGCATACCACCTCTGGTTAGCACCCTAAAAGCCCTCCTTTTGCCTTTCAATTAATCTGTAATAATTTTAATCATTTCATTTAATCATTCATCCTTTCAATCATTGAGTCACTCTGGCTTTTTTTTTAAAGGTTCAACTCTTATATCATGTCTCATGTATTTTAATATTTTATTACATCCCTCCCAGAGTCCCTCTGCGCTTCGCAAAAAATGTGATCCATCGATCAATAAATGAATAAAATGAACAAACCAATTGGTAAATTCAATGGGTACGCGTGTTTCCACTGAAGTTGAGCGACGCTGCTTCGATGTTACTTGTAATTGTGAGGAAAGGATGGTTTCCATTTCAGAGACTCGTTCTATTGAAACCTGGTGATTCAGTGCAAATAAGAAACTTGCTTTATTGATTCAGCATGTACGGTTTGGCAAAAGATTCATTGTCAAGGCCTTCGAGGCACTGTGTTTAATTCAGCGCTCAACTCTCTAAAGCCTAGGAACCCGTTGTTGACTGATTTGCACAATTCCAGACTTGATCTTGAGCAGAGATACATAGGTTTTGTCTACCTCTACACATACAAATAGCTTGATGTTTTTTGGGGGTGCATTTCATTTTCTTTCTTAATGCTGCTTTAGATTCTCATTGTGAAGCCCTTCAGATCATTGGCCATCACAAATTCTCAATTTATGGGTACATTTGGAATGGCTGATTTAATGAGTATTGATGGTGGTTTCTTAGCCCTGGGGTCAGAACGGATAAAGCACTGAGGTCAGATAGCAGAATCCTTATTTACTGCAAAGTTCTGACTTAGATTTATGTCATGTTAGAAGAGTCATCATGAACATCTCTCAACCTCTGTTTGTTCTCCTCACTGTTGGTCAGATGATTGAGGCACCGCATCGAGGTAGAGTTTGTAGCAGCTGTAGGTCCTTTGACTTTATTGGCAATATCTGCTGAAAATACTGCATGGCAATGAATTGACAACAAGGGTGATAAAGACTAAGAAAATCAATTCATCCTAAGTTAGGCTGCATAGTGCTGATCACTATGAGGCCAAAAAGAACAGATGTATGAGACAATAATGAGGGACACTTTTTTCTTCTTCTCAGGGTCTGAAACAGGAGTGTACTTAGGTGTTCCACCTCATTTCTCTGAATGTATAGGCAGGGGTGGTATTCTACCGGTTTGGACTGGTTTGGGCAAACCGGTTGTTCCAATGAGCATTTGGCCCCGCCCACCTGTCCCTGTTCTTTCCTTTGTTTTTACACCACAGATGATTCCACATGGCAGAATGGTTTGCCATGCCTCAGCTGTTTTGGTCATATGGGCTCCAGTAAAAGGTAAGTAGCCACAGAGAGGAAGGGGTCAAACTATTTTCTAAAGCTCCTGTAGGCCAGACAAGGAATAATAGATGGAAACTGAACAAGGAGAGATTTAACCTGGAAATAAGGAGAAACTTTCTGACAGTGAGAACAATCAACCAATGGAACACTTTGCCCTCAAGTTGTGGGAGCACCATCACTTGAGACCTTCAAGAAGAGATTAGACTGCCATTTGTCAGAAATGGTGTAGGGTCTCCCGCTTGGGGAGGGGGTTGGACTAGATGACCTATAAGGTCCCTTCCAAAACTGATTATCTGTTATCTTTTATCTGTTACCACCAAGGTCCCTTCCAGTTCTATTCTGATTGATTGATTGATTGATTGAAAAAGTTGCAAAATTTTAAATTATATTAAAATTATAAATTTAATACATACTTGATTCCAAGTGGTCCCGAATAGTCATCCACAATTGTGTCACACGACTGAATTGCATCATTGGGGTGTAACAGGCCATTGTCACAGATGCATTTTGCTCACAAAACATTTGAGAATCCCCATGGGCTTGCTTTAAGTTTCATTCTCAAAACAAGATATATGAATTTAGATTCGAGTAGCCCATTTTAACAAAAGCACCTTATTCAAATGATCCAAGTGGCCTTCTTCTCTGCCATTGAATTTCCCACTTATGAATAAACCATTAAAGGTGTCCTCACCACAATAAGTGAGATCTTGTTATTAATTTCCTTTCCCTCTTAGAAGGAAAGGAGTTTAGATAAAATCCTGAATAAAATGAAACCATTAGAATTATAATGGAGAAAGGTAGGCCAAGGAAGAAGATGGCTTCCATGAGGGTGGCTGACAGTAACTTAACAGTAGGATATGTCAACTACAAGAAATATATTCTATTGTCAGAGATACAATAAAGCAGCACAAAATAGTGGCACTTCCAAAGCGGAGATGAAAAGTCTATATTCTTCACTTTGCTGTCTGAAAGGAGGGGAAAATGTTTTTTTTTACAAATTGTTACCTATTCTCACTTACTCATCTTCCAATGATGGAGCCTACATAGCTTCAGGAGACAAGCTCATCTATTGATTAATTATTCTCACTTCAGGAAATTTCTCCTCACTTCAAGGTTGTATCTCTCTTTAGGGACCTTCCAAACATTTTTTTTTCTGTGCCGACTCAGAAAGCTCAAACTGCCCAAGGAGCTACTGATCCAGTTCTACAGAGGAATGATTGAGTCTGTCATCTGCACCTCTATAGCTGTCTGGTTTGGTTCTGCAACTCAATAGGACAGATGCAGACTTCAGAGAGTAATTAGGACTGCAGAAAAAACAATGGCTACCAACCTGCCTTCCATCGAGGACCTGTATCCTGCACGAGTCAAAAAAAGGCATGTGAAAATATTTACAGACCCCTCACATCCCGGACATAAACTGTTTCAACTCCTACCCTCAAAATGACTATAGAGCACTGCATATCAGAACAACTAGACACAAGGACAGCTTTTTTTCCCGAACACCATCACTCTGCTAAACAAATAATTCCCTCAACACTACTTAAGCTAAATCTTTGGAGTTCAACCATATTTTTTATTGCATTTCCATTTTTTAAAGAGCAAATTTTGGCATTTCTTCCTGACTCTTCAACGTTTACATTATTTGGGAGTGATAATTCGGTCAACTGTATTTCTGTGGCATTCCTCATCTTGTATATGAATTCAGAAGAAAAAGTTAGCACAGCTGTTCCTATATTGCTTCACCCCTGGGAAAAATTCTCTGTCAAGGATAAAGCTAAAACACACACTTTTGTGTCCCTTAACAATATTATGAGTTTTGAACTGGTAAAATGCTAGTACATTGATTATAGTATTAGGCCACAGTGAAAAACCTTTATATGCAGATATGCAGATTGGATATATAGTCTTGCCTACTAATGAAGAACAATACACAAATGGTATCTATAGTGTACAAGATCTCTGGGAGGAGGAGGAGGAGGAGGAGGAGGAGGAGGAGGAGGAGGAGGAGGAGGAGGAGGGGGGAGGAGGAGGAGGATGTAAGGACCAGTATTGAACTCGTCCTTACATATCTTCACTGATGTTGACATCTATCAATCATATCTGATTTATTATCTCATTTTACCTGCTGATTCCACCTAGAAACCAGAAATTTGCATTATAATTTTTTAAATGTATCTTTTACATGAGTAACTCAGTTGTCTATTCTGATTGGATTAAATCTGACCAAACGGACAGAGGAAGCTTCAAGGGGCATTTGCCATTATCATTAAAAAAAAATAATGTCTTTCTAGTGATCTGTATTTCGAGAAAACCATCAACCAGCAGAAGCCATAATACTTTAGGGAAAACAGACACATACACAAATAGCAAAAATGACATTTTCTTCCCAAAGAGGATTTCAGCTTGACAAGTATTCAGGCAGGGATTAACTCCATGTTAAAGTCAAATCTGTAACAGGAAAATCTTTCTCTTTTTTGCACATTAAAAGGCTGCTGGTATTGTCACAGTAGGAGCTTTCTTAAGTGTTTGGGCTACTGACAAAAAGCTTGTAGGCAATTCAGAAGTCTTGCAACAGGCTTCTTTGCTTATTCTGTTAGTTCCCTCTTTCTCCTTCCTTCCTTCCCTTCTTTCTCTCTCCACGTTTCTCTTTCTCTTTCCTCTCCAAGA
Organism: Pseudonaja textilis; assembly: GCF_049901715.1. Classification (NCBI taxonomy): domain Eukaryota; kingdom Metazoa; phylum Chordata; class Lepidosauria; order Squamata; family Elapidae; genus Pseudonaja; species Pseudonaja textilis. The sequence continues at coordinate 15,466,896 of NC_142001.1, forward strand.
TAATCACTTCACCTCGTCTCCACACAAACCAAAATTAATTTGGGTGAGACTAAAAACACTTTGTAATAAGTGGTTTGAATGATGAAAACATGCAGTTATAAATATTGTTGGGTCATTACTCAACAGCCAGCTCAAATACATTTTTCGGCAACAATTTGAAGGATATTCTTATGAAGTCATTGAAACCACTACTCTACACTGCCATTAGAAGAACCTCAAAAGAAATATCTCCACAGCTCACAACTGGGCAACATTAAGTTGATCTGGTGTCTGGTCCCCCAAACAATGTTTCCTTTCTTCTAAAGGAGTTATCTTGAAATATGGGTACAATATTTATAAAAGATGGAACTGTGACAAAGCTGTTGATGAAGTTTGAGTTTGTCAAATAAATGGATTGGACAGTGAACCAAAATGGCTGATGGGTAAATAACCATTGGTTATTCCATTGCTGCTTCCTCTGGTTTCATCAGAATTCTGAGAGTTGAAATCCACAAGTCTTAACTTTGCCATGGACAACCCTGGAGTAATTGCTAAGCTTGGATTTTGCAAGTTGCAGAAATTCAGAAACCAAGCCAACATACTAATCCATAATCATTTGGGCACAGAGTGGTGTGTTAATGCAGACAGTGCAATTTGTTGAGCTGGATTTAATGATAACTTATGTTGTAGGCATCCAGTGTTAATTTTCAATGTCCTTCCATTTCCTTTCTGTTCAAGTTGTAGAGTAAAAGCCTCCTGTTTAAAAGAAGTGGTGGACATCTTGATAGCATGAAGATGTAAGAAAAGAGCAAGCAACACTGGAGGGTGGAGTTAAATGCATCATAAGTTTGGAGTCCTTGCGTTCCCACAAGAGATCCAAGTCCAATCCCTCTTGAATTCTATTGACCCTTATCTAATGCCAATTTAGTACTGTTTGTTGACTAGATTATTGTATATTGGCTTCAATAAATCATTTATGCTTCAGCCTATAAGAATGGTCCCAATATTTGGCACCTCATAAAAGGTGACTTTCTCCTTCTCATCTCTAGCTCTGTTTTCAGCTGATTTCCAGTTTGTTACTTGATTATTTTTACCTCCAAATTCTTCTTCATCATTTCCCTCCTAACATACAGATTTCTGTGAAGAAAAAGAAGCTTCTTTGAAATCTCTGGAACCTACACCCAGATGGCTATTATTTTGAAAACCTATCACTTGCTTATCCATCTTGAGCATGAAACCTGAAGCAATTGTGTACAACTGCAAAGATCACACCACATAGGGTAGCGCCTAATCGATTAAGAATGCAGACTTATTAGCCAAGCATGTTGACAGTTAATCAATAAAGCTTTACCCTAGTTCACCTACACTATCAGTTTTTGGAGGTATTTTAAACAAATATCCTTTCCAGGCTGAATGATAAAGCTCTTCAGGTTCTGTTTGCTGGTTTGGGAACAAAAAGCAGGCCTTTGTAAAATAGGTCATTTCTTTCCAGTTTGCCACTTAGAATAAAGTTAACAACAATTAACAGGTTCTTAAATGCAGTTGTAATAGCTTGTAAGTCTGGCTGAAATTGTGCATAATTCTGAATTGGAATATCTGCATATACTGTATTCAGAATTCAAATAGTAATGTTAATATTGGAAGTCAAGTTTGAAACTTCATAGTTTGGGTTGACTAGCTATATCAACAAAATTGCTATAAGATGCACAATTCCCCCCCCTCTGTGTGTATGTATGTATGTATATATATATATATATATATATATATATATATATATATGTGTGTGTGTGTGTGTGTGTGTGTGTGTGTGTGTGTGTGTGTGTGTGTGTGTGTATACATACATACATACATATCTATCTAGCTCTGTTCCCTTCCCACCAAAGTGGTAACTATTAATCTGCTTGCATTTCCATGCTTTCAAGCTGCTAGGCTGCCGGAATTGGGGTGAGGATGGAGCTCATCTGTTGCATGGCACTTGGGTCTCAAACATTGACTGTCAGTTTTCCAGCTGACAAGCCTCATCTTAATTGCTGAGCCATATAAACACACACAGAGAGACAAAACATACATACATATTCTCCAAATATTAATGTCTGCATTACTCATCAAATACAATGCTATTTTTAAAAAAGCTAAGGAAAATAAAAAGGACCAGGAAGACATTTAACAATAATTCCTCTACAGTAGCATTGTGTGATGTCCCAGCAATCATGATGCTATGAGGTGGCTCCACAGTGGCCATGGTTAAAAAGTTGAAAGGCCAAAGGAATTCCTCTTTTCTTCCATGCTCAACTTTTCTCACAAGGTTTTCATTTCCGCAATTCTTTCATGGGAAACATAAATGCATGCAGGGCCCCATGCCTTCAGCTATCTTACTCATGAACAAATGAAATATCAATGCCAAGAATTTCTTTTATATATAGATATAGATATATTCATTCTGCCTTCCAGGGAGTATCTATTTCTCCATACGCAACATCAACAATGAAAAGCTCCTCCTTTGCACAAAACAAGACAAAACTATCTATTAGATATTGATTGCTGCAGAAGGAGAAAAGGTAAGGAGAAGAAAAGAGATAATATAACAAGTTCATCATACCTGTCTGAACATTCCTAAGAGCTGGAGAATGTACAGACGGTACATTTCTTAGATGAAAAATCGAAGAAATTGTGTTTTAAATCAATCAAGGCTTTATCATTTTAATGGTGCAAACCTATGATATACGTCAACATGAAAGTGAGTCCTACTATTGTACATTTGATTGTCTTTTTATCTTTCTTTTAGGTTCTATGCTGTCTGTATCTAAGATGAAAGGAAAGTGAAGTTGAGGAAGCTAATAAAGAAGTATCATAGGGGTATATTACCCTTGGCAGAAAGCTTGACTGATGATATGCAAAAGTCTTTTGAAATTAGGCTAATAAGCACAACTTATCCATTCCTCATTCATGCTCTCTGAACTCTCTTGCAGACATCTCCTTACCCAAACTAAGTGACACCATCAATGCTAGGATGATGATTTTACCTAGTTTGGGTAAAGAAACATCTGCAGGAATTTAAGTAAAATCAGGGAGAACCAAGAGTCTCTCATTTCAGACCCTGAGCTATAAATATTCTCCTTTATTGTTATTTATTCCTTTCTGAAAGTAAACTAAGGTAGTCCTATATTGTTAAGAAAGCATGAATTACAATGCGATGTATGCTAATAGACTTAGCAGAACCATCAGTTCATAACTATGACAGATGTTCCTTTTTTTTTTTTCCTTTGGTGATGGAATCTCATGAGCTCAATCATGTTGTCTTCCTCTCTCTATTCCAAAATAGAGGATTGTGCTCTTGGCAATATACCAATCTAAGGATAGTCTTTTAAAAAAAAAAAATCCATAAGAGGTTGACTTAATCCAATGAGCTATGAATATTGCAATTATCCCTTTCTGGCTAATACCTCGATCATATTCGCATTACTCTGTTTATTTCCATTTATGATGTGAAATGATCTTTATATGTGACTCGTGCCTAATAATGTTTTTTCAGCATTTTACGATGTGTTTATTACATTTGGGAAATGGTGTGAATGCCTAAGCTATTGTCTAAAGTATTAAAAGATTAGCAAAATCTTGATTTTTTTTTTTTAAATCCTAGATCTAATAGATTTAGAGATAAGTATTAATTGAATTAATCTTTGATCCTGGATGTTAAATTTAAAAGAAAAATAGACAAGCTTGGTACAACATAAAAGAGCATAAATAGAGAATGATTGTCTTCTCTAAGTGAAGTGTAGTGTATCTTAAGATAATAATATAAAGAAGGGATGCAATTTCATAAGAGCCCTTTTTGTGTCTAAGAAAGAATAGGCATTGCTACAAATATAGAAATATAAAGCTAGAATACAGATATAAACATGTTGTTAATCTGCAGATGGGGGCACGATGACTCACTAATGACACTGAGTTTGTCAGCTGGAGACCTGACAGCCAGGGTTCGGGTTCTGCATGATGGGGTGAACATCTGTTGCTCGCTCCAGCTCCTGTGCACCTAGCAGTTCAAAAGCATGCAAATGCAAGTAGATTAATAGGTACCAGCCTCCCATGCACTTTGAGTGTTTAGCCATGCTGGCCACTTGACCACAGAAATTATCTTCAGACAATGCTGGCTTCTTCAGCCAAGAAACGGAGGTGAGCACAGTGCCCTAGATTCGAACACAACTGTCAGGGAAACCTTTACCTTTTTAAATCCGCAGTTACTGAATCTCTTTTGGCACTCACGAAAAACTGCTACAAAGGTAAGTTTTTACTATCTGCATCTCACTGCAATTCTGTTCCAGTCTTACCGGAGCACACTTTTTTTCAGCCTTGAAAAGAACAATTTTAACCTTGTTGTGAGCACGTTTGCTCATTAAGAGGTAAAACATGAAGATTCTGTTATCTCTTTTCCACTGCTTGAGATAAGAACAGGAGGTTAGAATTTTGACCTAAGGATGCCTTTGATCATGAAATGACTTATTCTTCAATTGAAAGAGGTGAAAAGTTCAAAGTTGGCAAACTTCCTTTGCTGATTGGCAAATATAATAGAATAAACTATACAGAGATTGAGGTCAGCCAATGATGGATTGCCTTCAAGGCTTAATAATGAGACATGAACTTAAGTTCCCAGAAAGAGGAAAAATTTATATCTGAGATCTGGCCATAGATATCTTTTATACTAACATAAAGGATCATGGGAAGCCTGTGAAAGAGCCGTTGGATGCCAAAATGCTATTTTATTAAACTTATATCTTCTTCTGTTTTTTTTTCCTCCATTGTTGTTTTAGAACAATGTTTTAGAACCCACACCAAAATGTTAACAAAGCAAATGATAACATCATAAATTATCCACAAATTATAATCAAAAGAATCCAGCTAAGATTTTGATCACTTTTTCCTGTAAAGAAAAATGAAGAAACGGAAAAGAGATTCCTGGCGTTTGGTTAGAGTGCAAGATCAACCTTTCCACCTTTGAACAGATTCTAAAGCAGATTTGATGTAGCCAGTTAATGGGTGTGTAATGCCCACAATATCACAAAACTTTGCTGCCTGTAAGATTCTTCAGTGAGAAAGATCCACCATTGGGTTTACAGGTCATAGATAATATTGTTCTTCCCCTTATAAGAAATGGGAATGAACTCAGTCCAAGATGCTAGAATCCAGGTAAAGAGTATCCAGTCTCTTCTAAATGAGTGAGCAAATGTAGACTTTTGATATAAAGTTCACAGATAAGCTCACCACAAATCTGGGTTCACACTTTCAGAAAGGAGGACCTGAACTTATCATATGTGTGTGTGTATGTGTGTGTGTGTGTGAGTTTTCATAGATTTTCACAGGTATAGGTATGCAGGTCTTGGCGTGTTCGGGTCTTACACGGGAAAAGACCCAACCATGCCAAGATCTGCATATATATGTGTGTGTGTGTGTGTGTGTGTGTGTGTGTGTGCATGTGTGTGCATGTGTGTTCCAGCATAACTCTGGAACGCCTCGAGAAATTTCAGCCAAACTTGGTACACAGATGACTTACCCTCTGGAAACAAATACTGTGGGGGTAAGACACCCCTAACACCCCTCTGTGTGTGTGTGTGTGCACTCACATCTTAAAACGGCTTCTACTGTACAGCACAGTGGACTTGCCATGGTAACGGCTTCACAGTACTCCAGTACTCCATAAGGGGCACCCTCTCAGCCCTCCAAGGAAATGTCAGGCAATTGGCCAAGTGCAATCAAAAAATGAAACACCAGCGTAGATAAGAAACTCCCAAGGAGAGGAATAGAAGACTTGTGATGTTGTGTGAGAGACAGTACAGCATGAGTCCCGACTACAGGATTTTCCTGTTTAATACAGGATTGGGATAAATAAACACCCAGATAATGCTGAGTTATTGGCTGGTGAATTATATAAATCATTCACCCAAATCAGAGAGTGTCAATGTTCTACCCAAAGGTTTATTATTTTATTTATAGCACTGGTTTGGGAAATATCCTTTGGTCAGTTTTGCAAAGAAAGACAAACACAAGCCTAAAATAAAACTTAAAAAGTTATCACAGATTAAGGCCAGTTCTTAGAAAAACGGACAATTTCTTCTGTCTGACAGGAATTCCTATTGTGAAATTTTATTTTAAAGAAACTTTATACCAAAGGTTTCCAACCATGCTGCAGAACTTCTGGCAAGTTCATAATGGAGCAGATTACCAGTTCCACCAGGATGAGTAAGATACAATGAACAACCAAGCAAAGACTTTGGGGGGCATACATGTGAGGGAAAAGTAGGCAGAGACAGAGTTAAGAGAGGACTCAGCCTAGAATCATTATATGTCCAAAAACTATCCCAGGTCCAACCTCCTTGAGAACTCCATTAACTCTTATCCAGCATAAATTTAGGTCTGACTGCTAGTTGATCAGATTCTTTTGCATAAGCTTGCACAATAAATCTTCTGAACTGAAACTTACTCCAGTTCTTGATTCTTCATACCGGACAGTACATGTCTCATTTAAGGGATGACCGAGCCATAATTGTTTTTAAAATGTTTTTTATATTCTAAGCGGTCAAGAATTGATGGATACGAGATGGACAGCAAATAAATTTCAGAATAAATGGACTGGGAGGGACCTTAGGTATATTCTAGTCCCACCCATTGCTCAAGCAGGAGATACTACATCATTCCGGACAAGTATCTGTCCAGTCTCTTTTTGAAAGACTCTAGGAATGAATATCAGACATTAATATAATTGAGCAAGTCCAGAAGTATTTCACGAGAAGAGTACTACACTCCTCTGCTTGTAACAGAATACCCTATATCATCAAAATTGAAATTTTGGGCTTGGAAAATCTTGAACTACACCACCTATGGTGGGACGTAAGCGTAGTACACAAAATTATCTGCTACAATGCCCTGCCAGTCAATGACTACTTCAGCTTCAACCGCAACAATACAAGAGCACACAACAGATACAAACTCAATTTAAACCGCTTCAAACTCGATTGCAGAAAGTACATCTTCAGCAACAGTGGTCAATGCCTGGAATGCACTACCTGACTCTGTAGCTACATCCTCTAACCCCTCTTCCTTTAACCTCAAACTATCCACTATTGACCTCACCCCATTCCTAAGAGGTCTGTAAGGGGCCTGCATAAATGCACCATCGTGCCTACCATCCCATTTATTCGTCCCTATTTCCTGTATTTTTACTCATGTTTATACTTATCTTGTAAGTGATTGACAAATCAAATCAAATAAATAAATAAATGAAACATTCAAAACTTCTGAAGGCAATCCATTCCACTGGTTAATGGTTCTAACTGTCAGGAATTTTCTCCTTAATTCTAGTTTGCCTCTCTCCTTGTTTAGTTTTCCTCCATTCGTTTCCTATCTTGACTTCTGGTGCTCTGGAAAATAGGTTGACCCCATCTTCTTTCATAATAAATAAGCAAATTCCACGAGGAGAGTCAGAATGTTTCAGTCCTGTCTCCTTTTATCAGAAAGTTCTTTTGTCAGTTCTTTCCCTCCAATATTTTTTTTTCCCCAAGAGGAAGTATTGATTAATGGACCGTGATTTATAGGTGTGTTGCATGAAGAGCCCATTTTGTTCTTCTTGAAAGAGGAAGCACCACATGAGATGTGAAATTGTTAGCATTACAGGTCCTTTTGGACCCAGCCGGTGTGATAGTTTTATTAAAAATGTGCCGATTAGCAGCTTTATTTTCTGCCATTTCCGAACACTTTTCTCGGTGACCTTTTATTGCAAAGGAACTGTGGATCCATTGGGAAAGTACAGGCTGTTATTGGGAAGTTGAATAAATCTTCATAAATTTTTATGGGATATTACAAACCAGAGTTATCTTTTCGCTACCCAGTCTGATCCTAAATTGTAATGATTCTGATTATTATTTTTTCATACAGCCATTATTAAGGGAGCTCTGGAGGAACTCCTAAAATAAGAGGGACTACAGAGAGAGCATCGATTCAGATTACTGTGGAGTTAGCAATTCTACTAGGAGATAAAAAGCCTTTAAAGAATGAAATACTAAAAATTAATCTGATCTTAATGAAGGAAATGAGCTTAGGTTAAGAGCAGCAGACTGAGATTTTAAATAGTAATATTGTAATGTTTTGTAGAATAAAAAAATAACAGAGTTGGAAGGGATCTTGGAGGTCTTCTAGTCCAACCCCTGCTCAAGCAGGTGACTCTTCCAGAAAAATGGTTGTCCAACCTCTTCTTAAAAAACTCCAGTGATGGAACATTCACAACTTCTAGTGGCAAAGTCGTTCCTCTGACTAATTGTTCGAAAGGTCAGGAAATTTCTCCTTAGTTCTAGGTTGTTTTTCTCCTTGATTAGTTTCCACCTATTGCTTCTTGTCGTGCCCTCAGGTGCTTTGGAGAAGAGCTTGACTGCCTCTTCTTTGTTGCAAACCCTCAAATATTGGAACAATCAGTTTATTTTCAGCCTGTGCTATGAGCCTTATATTAACCAGGTACAATTATTATCAATGATTAATCACTTCCTCTTCCAATCTCTCAAGGCTGTGGCTTCAAAACCAGCTTGATTTGAAAATCACCTTATTTTTAAAAAATAACAATAATAGAGAAGCTTCAAGGCCTCAACAGCCAAATAGAAAGGAGAGTAGAAATAAACAAATGTAGGTTTTTCTGGGCTTTGAATGCCTTAAACAGATTTTTTTTTCTGTCTTCATCTTTACCATAATATGTAGCTTTCTGAATTGTGAAATCATCCCCCATTTCAACTGGGAATAATTGAAACATGTAAATACAATCTGCTTTCACACTACTAATAATACATAGCCCCGAACAGTACAATCCAGAAAGGGCTGCTGTACGGTATGATTTTGTTTTACTATATGGACAATGTATGTTGAAAATCACATAACTTACAATGTTTTGACAGGTACAGGTGTTTAAAGGTAAAGCTTGCATCATGAAGCCATATGGCACAAAGAATTTCCCCATCATTATGGCTTTGAGGTTTCTGATCAAAATCGGTGTCAAATCTTGCAGTAACACCCAGAGATAAACTCTTCTTTCCTATTCAATAACACCTCTGCACTACAGTCAGTTTGCTAGAGTGCCTGGACATAAGGCTAGAAACCAGGAAACTGGGAGTTCTAGTCTCGCACTTAAGCACAAAGGCAACTGGGTGACCTTGGGCCAGTCATTCTCTCTCAGCCGTTAGGAAGGAAGCAATGGCAAATCACTTCTGAAAAAAAAAAATTGCAAAGAAGACTACAGGGACTTGTCTGTACAGGCAGCAGATAGATAGATAGATAGATAGATAGATAGATAGATAGATAGATAGATAGATAGATAGATAGATAGATAGATAGATAGATAGATAGATATGGATGGAAAGAAAGAAAGAAAGAAAGAAAGAAAGAAAGAAAGAAAGAAAGAAAGAAAGAAAGAAAGAAAGAAAGAAAGAAAGAAAGAAGATGATAGATAGATAGATAGATAGATAGATAGATAGATAGATAGATAGATAGATAGATAGATAGATAGATAGATAGATACCGAACTGCAAACTATTAATTAACACTAAGTCCAATTTCAGTTTTGGATATTTTTGAGTATAGAAACAGAAGCATGTCATCTCTACTTAGTATACTTTCTATTTAACCTTAATTATCTTGATGTTTTTGAAGGTCATGAAATGACACCAAAATATGGAATTTAAAGTAGCATTAAGCATTTTGACAATGTGCAGCTTCTGTCCTCTCCAGAAGAGGTTTCCATCTTTTCTTGTGTTATTCAAAGCTTCATTTTCAACTAAACACAGAAGGTTTATGCATTGAGAGATGGAAAAACAAGCCTCATACAAAAAACAACATTATTTACTAGGGAGCAAGTGTAAAAATTAATGTAGCAGGACTTTGCTCTCCCCCATTTCTCCTCTTTCTGGGTGATTTGGAAATGTAATGACCCTTAGATCTGATTTTTATTCATCTCACACAAAACTGCAGAAATTTGAAAGGGGAAAAAAAATTAAAATAAGATTTTTTGTGTTGTCCTTTCATGCCCTCTCATATTTTTAAAGCAATTCTATTTTTTTTTTATTTCCCTAGTTTGTGCAGCATGCATAACACTTCCCATTCAATGAAGCTAACGTGGGATAGTGGAACGCTGATAAATCAATGCTAACACTTTGCTATTGAAGGTCTTTCATATGTGTTCACAATAAAGCATATAATATATGTATGTATGTATGTATGTATGTATGTATGTATATGTATACTCAAGTTTTCGTGGGTACTTACACGTATGGCATTCAACACAGATGAACACTATACAGAAGCCTGATGATGGCAGATGAGATTCTGCCGAAACGTTGCTACAACTTTAAAAGCACAACTACAATGACGTGGGGAAATACCCGAACAAAGCTGAATGCCATACATACATACATACATACATACATACATACATACATACGTGTGTGTGTGTGTGTGTGTGTGTGTGTGTGTGTGTGTATGTATATATATACACACAGCAAATAAATAAATCTATTCCTTACCAATCCTATGATTCTTAATTCTTACCTTTTAATCAAAATCTTCTCCCTGAGGTAAGGCCATCCTTCCTATCAGCAAATCTCTGATGCAGTTTAATAAAGAAAGTAGTATCAAGGTCACCCAAAATCTTTTGTGAACTCAGAGAAGACTGAAAGCCAAATCTCAGCTTTAAGTATGAAAAGATGCAACTTTGCTGACTTCTTATTTTCTTGGGAGAAAATGCATCACAGAATTTGTGTAGATTTGAAAACAGCAAGTCAAGAGTGGAATAGGGTGCCATTATAGAGGCTGCAAAGTCTACAGTAGATGGCAGTGTCTAATCAATCTTGACTGATCTGGAAAAAAGTTAAGAGAGTTGAACGTGGTTAATAATGACATGGGAAACCACTACAAGCTTAGTGCTGAAGATTAGATTGGGAAGTTGTAAGTAAAACCACAAAGAAGTCATCCCACCTTGTTACCAAAGAAAGCTAAGAGAGGCCTGGTGAGGGAGTCACACAAAGTTGAATCCATTTTGAGTCGGCCCAATCTTTACTCCTGAAGCTGTAGATGACTTGTGAGCTGATAAACCGAATGAATCAGAATCAGAGTAGAGCTGGAAGGGACATTGGAGGTCTTCTAGTCCAGCCCTCTGCTCAAGCAGGAGACCCTATACCATTTCAGACAAGTGACTGTCCAGTCTCTTCTTCAAAACCTCCAGTGATGAAGCACCCACAACCTCTGAAGGCAAGCTGTTACATTGGTTAATTGTCCTCACTGTTAGGAAGTTTCTCCTGAATTCCAGGTTGCTTCTCTCCTTGATTAGTTTCCATCCATTGTTTCTTGTCCTGCTTTCGGGTGCTTTGGAAAATAAATTGACCCCCTCTTCTTTGTGGTAGCCCCTGAGATACTGGAATATTGCTATCATGTCCCCCCATGTCCTTCTTTTTGCTAGACAAGCCAAACCCAACTGTTCTTCACATGTTGTAGTCTCCAGGCCTATGATTATCTTAGTTTCTCTCCTTTGCACTTTTTTTTCCAAAGTTTCAACATCTGTTTTGTAATGTGGTGACCAAAACTGGATGAAGCATTCTGAGTATGGTCTTACTAGGGTTTTATAAAACAATACTAATATTTCACATGATCTGGATTTTATGCTTCTGTTTATACAAGAATTGCATTAGCTTTTTTGGCAGTGGCTGCACACTGCTGACTCATGTTTCAGTGATCAGAATGTTTAAGTGATTAGAATGCATCTAATCTGAAATGGTTAACATTGATGGATTCCCTCATTCACATTGTTATAAAGAGTAAATACAAGAACATGCATGTTGGTCATTTAATGGCGAGAACTGTACTTTATTCTTAGTCCTTGTGTGGAAAAATGGCAATAATCGTGACTAGGTTGCATATCTGAAGACTATCTCCCTCAAAAACTTTGCCATCAAAACCTGCATAATTCATAAGCTACATTGCAGAGTCCTACCCAATGCATACATAAATTCATAAACACTGAATAATTCTACTTCTCCATATTTTGCCAGGCAATTATCTAGTCTCTGTTAATAGACAAGCATTTGAGAAAAATGCATAAATATTTACACAGATTTACATTAATAAAGATAGTTTACATATTAGGAGAAACTCTGCAAATAATAATAATAATAATAATAATAATAATAATAATAATAATAATAATAATAATAATAATAGATCCGACACTATTTTGATTAAAACAGAAATCAAGAAAAAACCCTCTGCTATGCCCAATCCTAGATTTCAGTGGATGTATTTGCTCAGTTTTTTCCTATTACTTGGACCTAATTGGTCAGTTTAATTACAAAGATTCTATTAAAATCCTGTTCTTTAAGATCTCTACATCTCTCATCATACATTAAGAAGAAATGTGACTGAAGCAGTGGAAAAAGCTGTATTCAGGAGGAGGAGGAGGAGGAGGAGGAGAAGGAGAAGGAGAAAGAGTTGTGAGGCTAAGAAGATAAAATGAAAATGGAAGAAGCTGAAATAAGTGTGCTGTGTTAGAAGACATCAAAGTTCATACCATGTTTCTTCAATCACAAAGATAAATAGCCCAATTCACTTCTCATTAACAGAAGATTTAGCTTGGTCAAGCACCATTAACTTCCGTGGGCTTAGTTGCGATTTACTCCAGAATAAATAGGAAAGAAAAGAAAGGAATTGGGTGTCAAGATTTATTCATAAACAAATCTTTTTTCAAGGACCAGCCTTTATCAATAAATGTTTGGGTGAAGAGGATCCTATAGGCTATAACTTTCCATCTGTGACAGAAGAAGGTTAAAAATGGTCAGGAGCTAAGATTCTAATGTGACCTTATGTCAAGATAATCTTTCCTGCAGTTCTAAAAAATGGTCAATTGGAAATGCAGAATTAAATGTATTCTGCACATCTTTAGATCTTTCAAAATTGAGGGGCCAACTTCTTGAGGGAAAGAAATTCCATTTTTTCAATTTTTACTACAGAAAGTTTTTTTTCTCCCCAATTATTAAATTACATATTGTATTTTGTGAGCTGTTCTTTGCACATCATGTCATTGTAATATGGGAAAAATGCAATGTTGTAAAATTCAGCCCAAGAAAAATGGCAACTAAGTAATTTTTCTAAGGACCAATTTTATCCTGCTTGCTTGCTTACTAAGATTCTGCTCTGTTAAACTAAACGTTGCGTTAGTCTATTAGTCTATTAATTTGTCTACTAGTGTATTAGATTAACAGCCAGGAGACAGAGGCTTGAGAGGGATTTCACAATTATTCAAGTTCCTTTATGGGATCTCTAGCACAGACTTAAGATCTGTGCTAGATCTCAGATATCAGAGATGGATTAACAGATTAACAGATAGTCAGAGTTGGAAGGGACCTTGTAGGCCATCTAGTCCAACCCCCTGCCCAAGCAGGAGACCATACACCATTTCTGACAGATGACAATCCAGTCTCTTCTTGAAAGCTTCCAGGGATGAAGCTCCCACAGCTTCCAAAGGCAACTTCTGTTCCATTGGTTGATTGTTCTCACAGTCAGAAAATTTCTCCTTATTTCCGGGTTAAATCTCTCCTTGTTCAGTTTCCATCCATTATTCCTTGTCTGGATAATCAGCTTTGCATTTGATCTAGTATGAAAACTGATTTTTCTGAAGTAATGTTGGGGCACAAAGATTTTTTGGCATCTGTACTAGACTTTCTGGGTGGTCCAATTGATTCAGAAATATCTTATTCAATTCAGTGGTTCATACTGAATTGGTTACCTAATTCAGAAGAGGTTTATGGAACAGAGATTCCATCAAATTGCCTTCAGAGCAAATCTTTGAAGCTGATCTTTTTACAGACCCAGCAAAGGCCATTCTAGACCATCTTCTCAGATATCTAGATTTCAAAGCACTTTTAACCTGTTTCTTATGTGCATTGTTTTTTTTTTTTTTTTAAAAAATTAGGAACCTATATTAAAGTAACACAGATGGTAGTGATTGATCTTCTGGAGAGAAGGAACAAATTGCATAGGATCACTATTGATTCAAGATCAGAAAATGATCCATGAATTCCCCTGGGCACATTTGAAGACCTTATGGAACTTTTGCCCTCAAGAGATATGGGAATTCCAGCCCCAAGAACAGATTTTGCAAAAATCCTCAAGGTAATCGTGCCTTCCATCGAGGACCTGTATACTGCATGATTCAAAAAGAGGGCTGTGAAAATATCTACAGACACCTCACATCCTGGACATAAATTGTTTCAACTCCTACCCTCAAAACAACACTATAGGGCACTGCACACCGGAACAACTAGACACAAGGACAGTTTTTGTTCGAATGCCATCGATCTGCTAAACAACTAACTCCCATAACACTGTCCAACTATTTAATAAGACTGTATTACTATTATTCTTCTCATCCTTGCTACTAACTATCTCTTCCAACTTATGATTATAACTGTGTTGCTGTATCTTTACAATTTATATTGTTCCCTAGTATGATTTCATTGCTTATTAGCAATGAAGACATCTTTTAACAAGGATTTATTTCATTGCTTAGTGACTATCACTAAGTGTTGTATCTCATGATTCTTGATGAATGTATTTTATTTTTTCCAATTGTGATGTCCAATCACACTGACTCTAAAGGTTGATTGTTCTTTGGGATAGGTATGCAACATTGAATCACTGCTAGCTTTTTCTTGTAAACACCTCATTTGGCTTAGTTTGACTTTTAATGTTCTGCTGGTCAAATTCTCCACTAAAATGAAGTCTAATATTCTACATTGCAATGACCATATGGAGAAAGATCAAGGATAACTTTAATTTCCCTTACTTATCTTTATTGTGGTTTCATTCACAAGAAATTTAAACTTGGTTCTTTTGTGAGTTTTCACTGAACTAATTGCTAAAATCTTGGCAGCACACAAGGTTGTAACTTTCATTTCATAGCAAAAAAAAGGAACACAAATAATTGATATAATTAAATTTAGCTTTAACTGTTTGTATTATGGCTTTTATGGATATTTTATAAACCCCTGGCAATCCATGTGGAGTTGGCACTATATAAATATTGGAATAAATGATAAATACCTGCAGTAGTAATATAGAGATTCACACAGAGAGAAAGTGAGACATTCTGATGAGAAGAAGATGAGTTACTGGCTGCAATTACTATTCAATTCGATATATGTTGCAGGAAAACAAGCGTATTTGCTTCAGTAAAACATCTGACATGTGACAAGTGGGTATCATAGATATGGGGGAAATAATTGATGCCCATAAAGGCTTAAGTCAGCTGTTTTACCTCTTTTTCTCCTTAATTTATGAGTTAAAAAAGAAAATGTCACAATGACATAGCTCTCAGTGCTGAGTAGAGAAATTGTCCTGAAGATGTTGACAACAAATTACAATATTGTGCTATAGATCCGTATATTTTTTTCCATGGTAATCACCTCTGAAGCACTCATCCAGCATCACAAAGAGAATAAATCCTTGTTAAAAGATGTCTTAAAATAAAATAAAAAATCTTTAAAAAAAAGCGGAGAGCAAGGGGAGATTGGAACATTTGCTAACACTTCTAAGCTTAGTGGGAGAAGAAATGTCAGGTTGCCTGATTGAGAAAAGATATAAAGTTTTGTGCTAAATAGAAGAGGAAGGGGGAAATCTTTTGATATGGCATTGCAATATTTTGAAAGTTTGAAGTTGTTCATATCACTTGCATTATGTGATCAAATTTCATATTTGGGGGTGGTGGGCGATCCAAGTCCAGCAAAGAAAACTCAGTATATTTAAGGGTTTATTTTTCTTCCTCATGCAGTTTTCCCCATATCCCCCTTTCTTTAGGGCGCAGGGTATTTTGCTTATTCCATACCATTCCTTCTCTGTTCCTCATTTTTAAATTAATATACAGGGAGTCCTCAACGTACGACTGCAATTGAGCCCCAAAGTTATGTTGTTAAGTGAGACATTTGTGAAGTGAGTTTTGCCCCGTTTTATGTCTTTTCTTGCCACATTCGTTAAGTGGTTAAATTAGGAACGTGGTTGTTAAGGGAATCTGGTTTCCCCATTGACTCTTTCAGAAGGTCACAAAATGGGATCATGTGACCCTGGGACACTGAAACCACCATAAATGTGAGTCAGTTTCCAAGTATCCGAATGCAAATCACATGACCATGGGGATGCTGCAATGGTCATAGCTGTGAAAAATGGTCATAAGTATTTATTTATTTTTGCAGTGACCATTCTGTGTAACTTCGAACAATCACCGTGATGACCCAGGGAGGGATACAAAATAAACACAGTCATGAAAACCCAGTGAAGTCCTTTTTATTCCTTCACTTTGCTTCAAAGCTCCAAATATCCTTGACTGGAGACAAAAAACTCCCCCACAAACAGTTACGAAAAGGAGGAAATGCCGTTTAAACTAAAAAGGCCTATAAATTATAAATAATAAAATCAATACAAACCACACTGAAGCAATTAAGGGAACCAGGCAAGATAAAGTCTTGAGGACATCCACAGATATTGGAACATACACTGGGAAGGACGCCAAACTCAGAGAGGAACTACAGACTAGAGATATTTCCATGCTTTGTTTCCAGCACTGGCCCCATACGCATGTCCGTCCTTTTAACCAGTTCTCACAGCTGCAGCCCATAAAGAGGATCAAGGCCCTTTCCTCTCCCATAGACCATTCCATTCATGTCTCTTCCTTATCATCTCCTCCCTGCATGCCCTTGGATGGAGAAGGGATAGGGCTGGGTCTTTCTCTGACTGCCCAGCCGGCCTCTGCCCACAACTTCTGGAGCCACACTTCCACCCCCTGTTGGCTGTTCCTCCTCCCCCACAGAATCAGTCTCCAACAGGGGCATGACAGGTCACTACACAAACTGTTGTAAGTCAAGGACTACCAGTACTAAATGGGGAGAGCAAAGATGTTCAATCTCAATGAGTTGGAAAAGGTCTTCATTTTGAACTCAACCTATCAGGTAAATGTAGACAGAAAACACGGTCAGATGAGCAAATTCTACTCTATTGTGAGGCTGCATTAATAGAGTCCTTCAAATCTGAAAGCACAAAACTCCCACTCTCTCATAAGGTACAGGTTCCCCTCGCACATACGTGCTAGTCGTTTCCGGCTCTAGGGGGTGGTGCTCATCTCCATTACAAAACCAAAGAGCCAGCACTGTCTGAAGATGTCAGGTGGCTCAAGGTGCGTGGAACCCTGTTACCTTCCCACCAAAGTGTCCCCTATTTTTCTACTTGCATTTTTACGTGCTTTCGAACTGCTAGGTTGGCAGAAGCTGGGACAAGGAATGGGAGCTCACTCCATTACACGGTGCTAGGGATTTGAACCACCAAACTGTCAACCTTTCTGATTGACAAGTTCAGCATCTTAGCCACTGAGCCACCACGTCCCTCTTCATAATCAACTATAGTGGGTCCATCCTAAGTTTCTTTCTGTGATTGTTAAACAACTGTGCGCTTCTCCTTCTCTCCTGTCTAATTGTTCCTTAGAAAGAATCTCTTCCCCTCATCCTTCATGGTCATTCCCATGTACCATTGCAACCTCCTACTCAGTGCAGAAACCTAGATTAAAGAATCCCTGGTAGATGGTAGCTGAGTTGTTCAGGAGCTTCTACAGCAACATACTCAAACTGGCATTAACTTAGGAAGCTCCTCTGCTTACTGCATATATCGTCAAATAAGTCCACCTGCAGATAAGCTAACCCATAATGTACCCAAAGGTGCTTTTGGAAGAGGCAAATGGGTTTTGTGGTTTTTCTTTGAAGACATTTCGCTTCTCATCCAAGAAGATTCTTCAGCTCTGACTGGATGGTGGGGAATCCAATCAAAGCTGAAGAAGCTTCTTGGATGAGAAGTGAAATGTGTTCAAATAAAAACCAGAAAAGCTAGTTGTCTCTTAAAAAAAACCCCTTTGGGACAACCATGACCTGGATGACTGAGAATCCCCATAGACAATTAACCCACAATGTTTTAAGCCATGAAGAAATGAAGATGTGTCACTGACCCAAATTCTTCATGGAACTTTGACAAGTTTTCTGTCTTGGTGAGGGACAATAAAGACAATTGCTTAGAAGAACCTCAGCATATCTTTCTTGATTTTTAGAGCCTAACATGAGCTCAGACATCCAATGTGGACATCAATATTCGGAATTCAAATTATGTAAGCTTGTTCAGCTACATAGAATGATCTGTTGGTGAAGTGCATGACCATCACTGTTTCCCATCTTGGAGGAGAACATTAACAGCAGGTTCTCACAGTCCCTACGTGAAAATCTATGCATCCACAGCAGGCTTAAGTAGGATGCATATCAAGATTTGATGTACTTCACACTCTCTGAAATAACAGTGTGCACTTCAAATGTAGGTGCAATTATGTATTTAAAGGTTACTGAACAGCTTCACACAGAGTCACTTTTAGGTCGGCCATGTCATGGAACCCATTATTAGTTGCCATTACCATGAAAGACAGGCTGAAGGAAAGTTTCCCAGGTAATTGCTAATGAGGGCATGTGTAATTTGGCCCACACTGTTTGATGAATGATGTACTGTATTTTTCTCCTCTGTCATTGGTAGGGGGAGCAGGTTGCAAAAGCAACCTTTTTAAATTGGACAAGTTTAAGAAGAAAAGAAAAAAAGAAAAATGAAAATCAAATTTAACCAAAATGCAAAAGATACGTTGCTATGGAGTCCTTTGGTGCTTAGGTGCTAAGAGACTACACATCCCTTGTAGGAGGAACAAGCTAAATGAACAAATAGTAAGCAGAATTAAGAAGAGATGCAAGAAAAAGCTACTTTGGTCTAGTGCAGGGCTGTCAAATTCATGGCCCTCAAGCCAGATGTGTTACCTGCTGGCTACGCCCAGGTCTAGTTTAGTGAAGGGGGAAAAAGTCTTGATGCATCATGTGACACTGCCATGACACCATGAGTTTGACATCCCTGGTCTAGTAGTTAAGGCACTAGGCTAAAAAAACTAGAAGAACATGAGTTCTAGTCGTGCATTAGCTATGAATGCCAGCTAGATTGACTTTGGGCCAATCACCAGAAGACTGGGAGTTCTCGTGCCACCTTAGGCATGAAAGCCAGCTGGGAGACCTCGGGCCAGTCCCTCTCTTACAGTCCAATTCACCTCACAGGATTGTTGTCATGGGGAAAATAGGAGGAGACAGGTGTGTTGAATATGTTCACCACTCTGAGTTGTTTGTAAAAATCAATAAAGTTGGGAAATAAATTAAATAAATAAATCAAATGAGAATGGTTATTGAGAATGGTCATTTTGGAAAAACTAGAGATGAATTTGCCAGCCTTCTATCTCTTAAGAGAATCCTTCCTTCCTTCCTTCCTTCCTTCCTTCCTTCCTTCCTTCCTTCCTTCCTTCCTTCCTTCCTTCCTTCCTTCCTTCCTTCCTTCTTTCTTCAATTTCTATAGTTGCCGAACTCAACAAAGTGACTCTTGGCAGCTTACAATTCTAAAAAACATAAAACAATGAAAAAAAAACCCTAGCTACTATAGAAAACCCTGATTACAGAATCATCAGAGAAGCCATATAAATTGATAAAAGACCTAATAGTATGAATAGAAGAGATGACTCCACCAGACTATCAATCATCTGGAAACCTGAACTCACAAACAAAAAAATATCTATACCACAATCCAGGCAAGCACCTGGACACAAATAGAAACACACACACACACCCCCAAATACCTCCAGCCCAAACACACCCCAGCCAGCTACCTAAATAAAACCTAGCTTCCTAATAAATTATCGGCCATTCACAAGAAACCAAGCTGCACTAAGAAACCCCAATGCACAAAACACAATGTTGCCAACCAATCAAGAACACAGCAACTCGAAGACCAGTAAAAACAGACCTAGACTCCCAGCCAATCAGGATGAGGAAAAAACCATTCAAATAAAGCAGAAAGCCAGCACCAAATTCAAACAAAAAACGGCTGCCAAGCCTGACACACAAGATTAAAAAGAACCCAATACACAAGCCTGAGGATGGCAGATGAGATTCTGCTGAAACGTCGCTATAATAAAAGCACAAATATTAAGACGTGGAAAAATACTCGAAGAAACCTAAATACCATATATACACACATACATACGTACATGCATAGATACACACATACATACATACATACATACATACATACATACACACACACACACACACATATACATACATACACATCAACAATTCAATTCTCCTTGTTACATCTAAATTCTCATTCCATTTTCTGCACAACACAATTTAATGATGACTTTCTATCATGATCATTTCATCAAGTTGTACAGCATGAATTGCAATGTGTGCAGACCTTAAATTATTACTTTTTTCAGCTGAAAGATTTTACAATTTATTATTTTTACTTCCTTTTGCTTATCCCCACCCCCACATATCTCTAAATTGGATACGAGGATTATTAAATGTCTTCAAAAGATTAGAAATTGAACATAATACATTGTAGGTCTAGTCTTGAAATCTCTGTTTGAACAATGTCAGATGGAAATGTGGATTTCTTACCTCTGGTGTGATTAACAAGCAATGCTTTAGAAAGACAGGTTGTTGGGACACAGCATCATTTCAAAATATTCCAGTGCCTGCTGTTCAGATTTAAATTTATTTATAACCTAATCCAATCCAATTTTAAAATAATTCAATTTAATCTAATCGATTATGCATTTGGGAGACAATGTATGGGGCCGAGCGAAAATACCTTATCTAGCCAGATCCCATAGCACAGTATGAAATCCCCTTCTTAAAAAAAGAAGAAGAAACGGCGGGGAAAGAATTCAGGCACCTGCCAAGAGAAGTAACAAAGAAAAAAAAATAGTAGTGAAAAGAAACTTTTGAGAAAGATTCAAAAATGCTTCTAAGCATGCTGGTGTGCTGTGCTATGCACTAAAAATGCTTGCTTGTTATAAATTTAGATTGCCCTTAAAAATATCACCATCACTTTTGGATAATATACCGTGGCTCAATCCTCTTCTCTTCTCTTCTCTTCTCTTCTCTTCTCTTCTCTTCTCTTCTCTTCTCTTCTCTTCTCTTCTCTTCTCTTCTCTCTGTCTCTCTCTCTGTCTCTGTCACTCTGTCTCTGTCTGTCTTTGTCTCTGTCTGTCTCTTTCTGTCTGTCTGTCTGTCTCTCTGTGTGTTTGTGTGTGTCTGTCTGTCTCTGTCTCTCTCTCTTTCTGGCTCTCTAGCTCTGTCTGTCTCTCTATCTGTCTCTCTTTCTGTCTCTGTCTCTCTCTCTGTCTCTGTCTCTTTGTCTCTGTCTGTCTCTCTGTTTCTATCTCTGCCTCTATCTCTCTCTCCCCCCCTCATTGTGTATGTGTGTGGCTTGTGAAGGTACTAGACCTCCCTCCACACCCCAACTCCACAATCCAGATATATTCTTTCCATATCACCATGGGTGACATTTCTTTAGAAACGTCCCCCCTGAGGAATCAATGAAGAAAGTACATTCTCAGCTTATTGTAGTGTGCTTCAAAAATATTATTGAAATATTGCAGTGCCAAGCTGAAATGATGAGTTAGATGCAGACCTGTTTTCATACTGACAAACATGTTACAGAACAATGGAAGTATAATTTCGGAGGCCGGGTTCTTTTCTGGTCCAAATCTCTTATTGCTGAGACCCCTAGGGGTTGGAAGAGAGCAGACACATTTTTAAATTGATCTGAGGTGATGGGTGAGTGAATTATCTTGCAAGCTGTTCCTTTAATTGTTGTGTAGGTTTCCTCCGCTCGTATTCTGTGTTTCCCTAGTTCCTGTGTTATCACAAGCAAGAACATTGTGTATTTTGGAGCATTTTTCAGCTTGTTTCCACTACTGACATTAGTGAAGACCCAGCCAATCAGCTGGGACTCAATGGGAGGCAGAGAATAGATGGGGGAAGGGCCAGTCAAAGGTGCCAGTTCTCCGAACTACTCAAAATTTTTGCTACCGGTTCTGCAGAACTGGTCAGAACTTGCTGAATACCACCTCTGGGGAAAATTCTGTAGGGACATTTCCTAAACACCACCTGATCATGATGATCTAGGAGGAAAGGCAGAGCCTGAAGGTAGAGTCAAGTGAGGAATCAACCTAGAGTCCAACATCGAACCCCTCTTGAATTCCATTAACTCTTTTCTAGACCCAATTTAGTGCTGATCATTAACTGACTAGATTCTTCTGTACAGACATGAGCAATAAACAAGCTTAACTAGAACTTGATATGTGGTTCCAATCCTTCATGCCTGACAGACAACAGGAAAAGGACATCCGATATTTTTTAATTATGTATTCATTCATTTATTTTATTTATTTTACAAAGCAATATTTATTTGTTTGTCAAACATGTATAAGATAACAAGTATAAGCATGAACATAAAGAAGAACAAAGGAAATAAATACGGATAAATGGGAACAGTAGGACAGGGATGGTAGGCACGCTGGTGCTCTTATGCATGTCCTCTTTAAGGACTTCTTAGGAATCGGGTGAAGTCAACAGTTTGTGGTTGATGCTGTGAGGAGTGGAGACTGTAACAATGGAGTCAGGTAGGGCATTCCAGGTGTTGACCACTCGCTGAAGTTGTATTTTCTGCACTCAAGTTTGGAGTGGTTTACCTTGAGTTTGTTTCAGTTGTTTGCCTGTGTATTGTTGTGATTGAGGCTGAAGAAGTCATTGACAGGTTAGACGTTGTAGCAGACAATTTGAACTATGCTTAGATCAGACCACAGGCGACAAAGTTCCAGATTGTCCAGGCCCAGAATTTCGAGCCTGGAGGCATAGGAAATGCTATTGTGAGTGGAGGAGTGGAGTACTTTTCTCAAGAAATACTTCTGAACCCTCAATTGTGTTAATGTCTGATATACAGTGTGGGTTTTCCCTACTTTGAGTTAGGAAGCAAAAGAGCTCCATTATTTCAAATTAGTATTTAAATAATAGAACCAGAAAAACCTGAAAATTCCTCCCCAACCCATCTGAAATCCAATCTTATCCACCAGTAACCCAGTGGTTACAGTGTTCTATTACAGGCAAACTCTGCCTACAGACTGGAGTTTGATCCTGATGGGACTCAAGGTTGTCTCAGCCTTTCATCTTTTCGAGGTGGACAAAATGAGGAACCCAGATTGTGGACGGCAATATGCAAATAATGCTTCTACATTGTAAATTGCCCAGAGAGGGTTTATGGGTATATAAGTCTGTATACTATCACTATCTGCATGCTTAATATGATTTCCTCCATTTTTTTTTAGCTTTTATCTTTTTTCAAAATCTTAAGTGTATATGTTAGTCACCAAAAGGTTAACTGTCTCTCTTTTAGAGAAATCAAAACCATAGTCCATTTTTTCTTCACTTTTTACATAAAAGGCTCTTTCCTTTAATTCTGTTTAAGAGAAGTATCCACACCGTGATCACAAGGAACATATGAACTTTGATATACACACATTTAAATGCAGCATTCATTTTGCAATGCACTTCTTTGTTATCTTGCTTTTAGTTTAAAGAAGACCAAGGGGGAAGGGGAAAAAAAGCGTTTAAAGCCCACAACACAACAGTATCCGTTTTGACTGCTGAAAAATTATTGCTGTTGCTAGAATAATTCCCATCGTATTTGGCACCTTAAAATTTTATGCTCTGTATACACATCTCTCGGTGTTTATTTGATCAATTATTTTTATCCTGTTGTTGTGGCATTTCTTTATGAAAAAGAATAAAAGATGTGAAGTTGAACTGATGTCGAGTTTTGTCTCCTTTTTAAAAAAAAATCCTATCCCAAAAAGAAAAAGAAAAGAAATATATATATATATATATATATATAGTGGTGCATATTTTTTTTAGATCAAAGAATGCCAAGTTATGGCTTGATGTTTGATTTGAAAAATCTGAGCAAGAATAACTCTGTTTGAATTTCCAATCTGTAGAAGAAAAACTG
This sequence comes from Pseudonaja textilis, assembly GCF_049901715.1. NCBI lineage: Eukaryota > Metazoa > Chordata > Lepidosauria > Squamata > Elapidae > Pseudonaja > Pseudonaja textilis. The sequence continues at coordinate 15,490,851 of NC_142001.1, forward strand.
TCAAAAACTTGAAAAGGGGAGGGAAAAGGGGAAAAAAAACCTATATGCTTGTTGTAGCTTTCCTTTCCAAATGAATTACAAAATTGGACTGCTGCTGTTTTGAACTACCCTAACTCCTATGCCTAGATTTCCATATAATAAAAAGTTAGTTTTCTCCTTGTTCTGTTTCATAAGAACCTTCTTTATCTATAAGGGATGAACCCATACAAGAGGGAACGTATTCGGATATGATTTAGGGATACACATGCTCTTGGTGGCCTGTCAACCCTGAAGCTGGCCTGACTGAGGCCATTTTTGAGAATTCAGCACTGACACACGGGAGAAGAGTGACAGAGAGGGCAGAGTGGAGATAGTTGGGGGACTATAGTAAAAACAAAATACTTTCTCTTGGGAATCAAGGACATTCCTGAAGGTGTTTGGAAGGAGGGGACTGATGTCACCTAGCAACTGAATTGTATCCTGATTGGTTGTTTTGGGAAAGTGACAAACATTTATTTTTAATTAGGTGAAAACTGCAGGAATATTCAGAGTCAATTTTCACCAGCCTGTGCCAATATGACATATCTGTGATGACCCAGAGTGTAACACAAATGTAACAAAATCCAAACATAAATAAATGTCCTTCAATGCCTCCAACTTGGCCCCACTGTTCAATAATTCTCAGTTGGAAGTAAAACATACTCAAAAATAGTCTTCAAAAGAAAGCAATACATTCCAAACTTAATGAGCAGATAGAGGTGAAATAAAAAAACCAAAACAAACTACAATGAAGGCATTTCCACAACAGACCAGGATAAGTAATTACCAAATTTAAGGAGATAACAAGGCAGTCTTTTGGAAGGATGCCAACCAAGATAACTTCAGCCCAAAATAAAACACGCTTTGCTTCTGTGTTGTAATCGTCTCTCTTATATACTAGTATATATACTAGTCTCCTTATATACTAGTCTCCCCAGCTGCAACCAATGAGGAGGATCATGGCCGCTTCCTCTCTCGTAAGCCAAGTTGTTTCCTTCGCTGTTCTTTCCTGCATGTCCTTGGATGCAGAGGGGATGGGCTTGGTTCTTCCTCTGACTGCCCAGCTGGCCTCTGTCCTTTCACAGCCTCCTCCTCCACAACCTCCAGAGCCACACCTCCACTCCCTGTCAGCTGTTCCTCCTCTCCCTCAGAGTCCGACTCTACCAAGGGCATGACAATATCCAATAAACTTATTCTTTGAGCAATCTACATGCCTCCGAGTTTTGTTTGCTATGGGTGGGTATTACTTGGAACCCTGACATGACCTTTATTTGGAGATGTCTAGTAGGACAGAGGTCCCCAACCCCCAGGATTTGGCCAGGACCAGGCCAAGGCTCATTTGGAACTGGGCCATGCAAGTGGTGAGCAAGCATGTGCGTGCCCAGTTCCATTTGCACGAGTGATGGGCGAGCACACCCACCACTTGTGAAATGAATCTGTGCACACCTGGAAACGTTCCCTCTCCTCACCCCCACTGCCAATGGTCAACAAAGCCAGAAAGGTTGAGGACTGCAAGCACTAGGAGATGGACTTTGACAGATTGACCTTGTTTATTTCTTGAATTCTGGGTAGTGCTGGAGACATCAATTAGAGTAATGCTAGAGTAAGATGCATCATTGTTTAAATGGTTTTAAAGTTTGTCAAGAGAAATCATGCCTTTGGTAGATGTGAAATCAGCATTTGCTCCCCCAGTAACATCTACATGAATCATTAAAAACCTTTGAGCAAAACATCTTCAATATGAAGATGACTTTCATATTTCTTTTTTAGATCTGGGTTTTGCTCTTTTAGATCTGGGTTTCATTCTCTTTTATATGTGGGTTTCACTCTCTTTTAGATCTAGGTTTTGTTCTCTTTTAGATCTCGGTTTTCCCCTTTTCCAAATCCCGATTTTGTTCTCTTTTGGATCTGGATTTCACTCTCTTTTAGATCTGGATTTTGTTCTCTTTTAGATCTGGGTTGTGCTCTTTTCCAGACCCGGATTTTGTTCTCTTTTAGATCTGGGTTTTTCCCTTTTTTAGATCTGGTTTTAGGTCCAGATTAGGTCTCTGGATACAGCGACAGGCTGCGTGAGGGCAAAAGAATGAGGCTGAACCCTGGTAAAATTAAGTTTTATGATGGAGGGTACTATTAATTGATTCAGGACTTTGCTTGTTTCGGATAAGTTTGCTCTTTCTTCCTTTTAGAACAATACAGAATCTCGGAATGTTTCTAGGTTCTTCAAGTGTGAGATAGCGATTAGGATGTTGGGATGCAGAGCAAGGAAGGTATGAGTCAAGTCTATCCTCACTATATACTTTGAGGTTCATAAAATTCATGGGGTGCTTTCGAAGCAGATTTCTCTCAAGGAGTTACTCTACCAAAAAAAAAAAAAAACCTGGAAGAAAGAGAGTAAATAAATCTAACAAACAACCTCAGTTGTTGAGATTCCTCTTTGTTTTTTTTTTTAAGAGCTACAACCTTGCTAGATGAGAAGAAGCTGCCTGTTCATTGCTAACCTCAGCACTGGCCTACTGTGAAAGTGGATGGTCTGTAATATTGAAATGCAAGTCTTTTTTTTTCCTCCTGTAATCCCAGTTCCCGTCCTAGCTGTTGTTTTCACGGTGTCATCGTTTCGAACCCTTCTAAAAGCCAAGGAGACGGTGTTCCATATTTCAACGAGGCATTTTAGAAACTTAGCTTGAACTCGCTCAGAAAAAAAAATGGGATCAAACCGAAAATGATAATTAAGCCAACAAAAGAAGGAAGTTAAGTAAAGCATTCTGCACTTCTCAGGAAGAGCTCAGATCTAGATAGCTCAATTTGCATATGACAGGCCTCATCATTAAAGAGAGAAATGATTAAAAAAAAGGTTTGGTGCTTTTATTTTTTTTTTGCTACGGGATTTATTGGAAAGGGATAAGATACTTGATTGCCTAACAGATTGATGATAACCGTTGATGCAAGTAGATTCGGTTTTGTTTAGCAGTCAGCAAATGGCGTGTGATGGGATGAGATATCCTTCAGATGGATTGAACCACGGTAGCATTATTGCTTCTGTAATTGCCTTATGCATTGCTATTTGCCTTGAATTATCACCGAGTATTCTTTTCCAGAGCCTCGTTTAATGCTCGTTATGGTTTTCCTGCAAAGAATAACTGCTGCCCTTCTTTAAAATGGAGGTGCAGTCAAAGAAGACAAGGTAATATTCTGAATGGGTAGCATTCAGCTGCATAAAAGGAGGATTAAAATGCTATCATTTAAGGGGAGCTTCCTCTGCTAGCAGTAGTTTAAAGAGGCAGTCAACTCGGATGCAATGCTATCTATAGAATGTTTACACTGAGTTAATTTAGGAAACTGAAACACAACAGAGGTGTCTTTTGCTGGGATCCGGTAACATATTTTCGATTAAGAGCCTCTTAGATTTGCTTGGTTGCTGCATAATTGGAGGCACCCCTGATTTGTAATGTGAAAAGCATTTCAGGAGTATAGATTGTTTTCGGGATAAGCACTCCCCATAGCATGCTGAAAAAGCAGACATTTTGTGTATAGCACAAGAAAACAATAAAAGATCTTTCTTTAAATTAGAGATCTGCAAACAGTTGGTTTTAATGAAGAGTAGGGGATAAATCTGGCTAATATTGAGCTTTAAAAAAAAATCCCTTAGAAAAATGCTTTCTGAGAATTTCCTCCTCTTCGTCTCATACTTTAGAAAATGAGAGCCATTGCAGAATATTCAGTGAATATTCTCTATGCTTATTGTTTATTTGGACAGAGGCTACAATTACCTTACCCAATTACCCAGAACTATTTTAAGAACATAAAGAACACAAGAACAGCTATGATTGATCAGGATCTATAATCATCTAATTCCAATTGTTCAGAACTTTCCCTTGTGAAGCGTGTTTTTTTTTTAATGACCCTGTAATCCTTTGCATCAAGGTGGAGTTGGAGCAACTGAATGGTGCTGAGTGTTTACTGGATGCCCTTCCTAACACCTATGTGAAGCTCACAGCATTATTTTTTTCTTTGTACCCAAGGAGAAAAATATCTGCAGCCACCCAGGATCAAACTCACAGCCTCCTGATTGTGTGTCAAGATTCTAGGCCACTACGCTGCTCTGCGTGGTGTAGTTTTATGAATAAACAATTAATTTCAGATCTTCTAATGTCCTTCAAATTTGCTTACTTCCTCTCAGAATCTCTCTTTCACAGCAATGTATCTCCACAAAATATGTAATAATTAACTTGGGAAAAATATGGTTGCTGTGGAACTCTTAAATACAGCGTAGTTCTGTTAAACTCGTCTTTCAGGCAAAAAAACAAAAACAAAAAACCCAGCTGTCTTAATTAGGTGTCTCATAATTAAGGAGATTATTAGACTGATTTAATCTAACACCATGTTTTCAAACCAAAGTGGATTTGCACATAAAGTTGCCCATTTCCTGTTCATTGATGGGTTTTATAGAACAGTTTGCTTGATGTAAGACAGAGTAGGTCATGCTGGTCGTGTTACAGAACATTCAGCATTCTTACTGTTCCTACAGGACAAATTTTGTGAGACAAAACAAAGAAAAAGTCAGTCAGATGAAAAAAAAATACAGGGTAGAGAAACTATATATTATGAAGACAGAGATGGGAACAGGATATCTTCTGTGGAAATATTATGCAGGGGTTCAGGAATGTCTCGGTGAAAAAATGGAAGATGGAGTCCAGATTTGTCTTGATATGTCAAATACATTGATTTAGCTGAAAGATGAATCCTCCCTTAAAGTGGAAGAACTCCAAATAGGCAGATATTTATACATTTTCTTTGCTTTCACTTGGTCACATAAGAGGAACACAACAGATAAGATATAGAAATATAGAAATTATAGAAATACTCAAGCACACATTCTGTGGTTTTGGTCACATGCCGAACCCACAGGCTAATGGTTTCTTCTGGAACTTTCCATGGCCTCGAGGGCCTGCAAAGGCCTAAACTTTTAATTCTGCCATCCAACATATGTTCCCTTTTGTCAACCATCAAACTCAAGATTCAGATAACAGATAATCAGCATTGGAAGGGACCTTGTAGGTCATCTAGTCCAATCCCCTGCCCAAGGGTGAGACCCTACACCACTTCTGTCAAATAGCAGTCCAATCTCTTCTTAAAAGTCTCAAGTGATGGTGCTCCCACAACTTCTGAAGGCAACTTCTGTTCCATTGGTTGATTGTTCTCACTGTCAGAAAGTTTCTCCTTATTTCCAGGCTAAATCTCTCCTTGTTCACTTTCCATCCGTTATTCCTTGTCTGGCCTACAGGCGCTTTAGGAAAAGTTTGACCCCTTCCTCTCTATCGCAGCCCCTCAAATATTGCAACTCTGCTATTATGTCTCCCATGGTCCTTCTCTTTACTAGACTAGCCAAGCCCAGTTCCTATAACTGTTCTTCATAAGTTTTAGTCTCCAATCCCCTAATCATCCTGGTTGCTCTTCTCCGCACTTTTTCCAGAGTCTCAACATATTTTTTGTAATGTGGTGACCAAAACTGGATGCAGTACTCTAGCTGTGGTCTTAGTAAGACTTCATAGAGTGGTATTAGTATCTCCAATTGATTCCTGATCAACGCAATGAATATGCAACCCTAACCTAAGCTTTCAACTAAGCAATGTTTCAGCAATGATCTGAGGAAGAAAAGGTCTAACTTGGAGAGAACCATAGGAAGAATGAAGTTATGAGCCTGGTGAAGGCTTAAGGGCATAAATCCAGAGGAGTATATTTTGGATGGAATGGACAATTCTACTCTCCCCATCTTGCATTCATTTGGAATGATTGGAAATATTGTGTAATTTCTTCTGTGCATCAATCATTCTACCATCAGAAACCTCAAACCTAAGACACAGTGGACTATTCCAGTCCTCAAGACCACACACATTAATTTACTATTCATTCTTGAGCCACTTGTGATTTCAGTTACATTGAACATTATTGATCCAAAGTTTCAACTTTGATATAAGAATATCTGATTAGAAAACAGAGTTGGAAGGGACCTTGGAAGTCTTCTAGTCCAACCCCCTGCTTAGACCAGAAAACTTACTCCACTACAGACAAATGGTTCTCCAATTTCTTCTTAAAAACTTCCAGTGTTGGAGCGTTCACAACTTCTGGAGGCAAGTTGTACCACTGGTTAATTGTTTTCACTGTCAGGAAAGTTCTAAGTTGCTTCTCTCCTTGGTTGGTTTCCATTCATTTTGCTTCTTGTCCTGCCTTCAGGTGCTTTGGAGAGTAGCTTGACTCCCTCTTCTTTGGGGCAGCCCCTGAGATATTGGAACACAGCTATCATGTGATCCCTAGTCCTTCTTTTCATCAAGCTAGACATACCCAAAGTAGACATATATTCCCTCTGATGTTGCTAAATAGCTACTTTTTACATTCTTTCCCACTGTTGGGGAAGGGTGAGTATCATGGCCATGGTAACATCCCACACCTGCATCTCTTATGTTTTATATATGGAAAAACTATATATAAACCTTTTTAAATTAAATAAACATTGTTCTAATACCATGCCACAGGAAAATGGGCTGTTTGTTTGTTTGTTTGTTTATCACAAGTCTATTCTCACTCTAAAAAGCAGCCCTTGAGCTCTTATTATATTAAGTGAGATATTTTGAGATACCTCCTATTAAAATAAAACATTATTAGAAGAAGAAAATTGAGTGTCTCGTATGTCACCACTATTGTGGGGACATTATAATTATAAATGTATTCCCTAAACATGAAAAGCTGGCCATGAAATGACAAATATTTGTTGGGTAAATGTTGTGATAATGAATAATATTCCTCTAGCCATTATGGGGAGTCTGTTCTCTTTTTCCCTCAGGTACCCTCTCCTTTATTGCATTATTTTTCAAAAAAACATATGATGTCAACAAGCAAACATGATTCCACTTCTTAAAATGACACTACTGGCTTAAGGGCACTCATAGAAAAATTCACTTGTGAATGAAACACAACTCTTTGACATAAATTTAAATAAGCTGACTGCCTCCTTCGGGTGTTTCCACTTCATTGCTTGTCACATCAAGCAAAGTTATTACACCTGATTAAATACCTCTAACAGATCTTCTGTCAATATATAATTGACCCCACACAAGAAGGTAGAACATGGTGCAGGTATCTCCATGCTCTTCAAGACCAACTGCTTTCATCTTGGCCTATTAGGCTCCTCTCCTTACAGGAGGACTTAATTCTTAAAGAATTAAGCAGTGGTTAGAGTGCAGAGGTTAGAGTGCAGTACTGCAGGCTACTTCTGCTGACTGACGGATCCTGCAATTTGGCAGTTCGAATCCCACCAGGCTCAAGGTTGACTCAGCCTTCCATCCTTCCGAGGTGGGTAAAATGAGGACCCAGATTGTTGGGGGCAACTCTGTAAAACCACTCAGAGAGAGCTGTAAATCACTATATAGCAGTATATAAGTCTAAGTGCTATTGCTATTGTTATCAACTATTTAGAAGAATTATAAGCCTGTTCAGTTTACAGAATAGAATTCTGGCAAAGCATCATATTTAAACCTATGAACATTTTATTTTATTTTATTTATTTTGTCAAGCAATTATTAGATAACAAGTATAAATATAAACATGGTTATGAATACATGAAATGGATACGAATAAGAAAAGAAAGAAAGAAACAATAGGAGAGGGATGGTAGGCATGTTGGTGCGCTTAATCATGCCCCCTACAGACCTCTTAGGAAAGGGGTGAGGTCAATAGTAGACAATCTAAGGTTAAAGTTTTTGGGGTTTGGGGAAGAAACCCCAGAGTCAGGTAGAGTATTCCAGACATTGACCACTCTGTTGCTGAAGTCGTATTTCCTGCAATCAAGTTTGGTGTGGTTTACCTTGAGTTTGTATCTATTGTGTGCTCTTGTATTGTTTTGGTTGAAGCTGAAGTATTCATTGACAGGTAGGACATTGCAATATATAATTTTATATACTATACTTAGATCGAACATTCATATAATTTGTATCAGAACAATTTCTAAAGGCTTATACATGAACCATAATTATGTCATGAGACAGCCTACAGAAAGAACAATTGCAACCAGCCTGCCTTTCATAGAAGAGCTGTATATTGCACAGGTCAGAAGAAGGGCTGAGAAGATATTTGCAGACCTCCCATATCCTGGACATAAACTGTTTCAATTTTTACCCTCCTTAAGGTGTTATAAGATATTGCATGCCAAAACAAGTAGACACAGAGAAAGTTTATTCCCTTGTGCAATCACACTGCTGAGCACCTAATTCTCGCAGTGCTGTCGAATGTCTATGCATAATTAACCATGTAGTATGGCTGTAGTGTTATTATTTATCCTTCTTTTTATCTCCTTTACTTTCCCCTCTTGTGGATATTATTATAATTATCATTATTCTGTTGCTTTGCATGTACAGTGAGAACTTCTGCACCAGAGGCAGATTCCTTGTGCGTTTAATCATACTTGATCAAATGAAGTATTCAATGCAATTCAGTTCAATAGAATTATATTTTACCAAAGAGCTGGCTAACTGCATTTTCCCACTATCTATATAAATATTCACATACATCCATTGCATATTGTTTCCCATGTCCAACTTGGCCTGCATTCTAGTGCTTTACAGGGGAAACAGGTTCTCTTTTCAAGAATTCATCTCAATATAAAGAAGCTTAGACACGCAGATAGCTTTCCCAAATGACACTGATGTGGATTTATGGCTAATGTGCACATGCCTGGTACATCGCTAGAAAACACCTCCCTCAGTAGCTCTTACTGTCATAATTCACAGTTGACTGTGCAAACATCCTATAAAGTGTGGGTTCAATTCAGCACCATGGAAAATAACTTGCAGTCAGGTGGTAAATCCCAATACAAATCCTTCTTTTCCTCTAGTTATTTAACTGTCACATTCACATAACATTGCATAAGGTTGTAAAGGAAACTGCATGTTGGCGATGTATGCATGGAAGCACACACAGAATAACAAAGTTGGAGTTCGCCAACCTTTTGGACCTCAGGGACCACCAAGCTCCTAATTTTAAATCCCGCGGACCACTAGTATGAATTTTGACTGACAGTGGCTTGCTGGCATTGGTGGGAAAGTCAGTCCCATATTCCAGAGCTGCAGTAGCCACAGGACTGGCCCTCTGGTCATCCTGGAGCAGCTGCTCCTTCACCCGGGTGCACCGGCCTGCCATGGAGGAGCTGCTCCAGGATGACCAAAGGGCCAGTCTTCTGACTACTGCAGCTCTGGAATATGGGACTGGCTTTCCCACCAATGTCAGCAAGCCACCCCGGGGTGGATTTCCCTCTCCCACCATTGGTCTTACCTTCTACCATGTTTCTTAGAAAATAAGGCCCCGCCTCCCCCCCAAAAATGGCTAGGCCATCTTTTTGAGATGTGTCCTACTTTTTTCCCCACATGCTTCATCTGACCCCTGGGCTGCTTCTTTCTTGACCAAAAAGAGTGATTGATGATTAATGATTTTCCATTTTGACAACAGGGATTCATATCCATCCATCCATCTATTTCTTTGTTTATTTACTTGTTTGCTTAGAAAATTTATATGGCCATATAACTGACTCATGGTGACTCTGGGCAGCTTAGAGAAATAAAACCCCAATATAAACCCCAATAGACCCCACCCACTGCCCACAATCAATCGATCAATGCATTATCAGCTGCTCAAACTAGATCTCAGCCTGAGAAGGAATTGATAAATGGCCATATGTGTCAGATCTGCCGTCACACCACTTCAGCCTTCCTTTGCTATGATGGCATCCTGCCATAAAGCGGGAGGGGGTGGAATAGGGGAATATCAGGAGGGGGATGATAGGAACCAGAGGTGGCAATCAAAGATAAAAGGAAACAGTTGAAAGATCCAAAGACACAGGCACGAGAAACAAATACAAATGCCTACCAAAGAAGCACCAAACTTTAGGACTGTTACCAAAACTCCTAATTTGAATACCATTGGACATTAATGAAATGACCATAGAGGGAGGGTACAGGATAAGGGGAAATCATTGGGTTTATGTGGGAATATTCAGATCTGACTTTGCTTATGTTTTAACCACTTGGCTTAGTAAAAGTGTGCCATTTGCTACAAATGGAGTCAAGGGTCTTTCTTTCTGAAATGCCCAAATGGGGACAGGCCTGACACCAAGTCTGTTCTATACATGGCCTTTGCCACATGCCCTCTGTGATCTGAATCTTTATCATCCTGAGACTGTATCCAAGATTCTTTTCTGGATGAAAATATACAGTAGTTCTTCCTTCCGTTCTTTTTCTGACTGCTGTAACAGCTTCAAGGCATTTGGGACTCTTTCTGTTTCATTTTTCATGCAGCTGTGTTTACATTCAGCCAGGCTGATGGCACCACTAATTCTAAACAACGGACAGTTGGTTGCTTGGCTCCTGACATCTCTCACTCTGTGTTTCACATCTTAAAATGGAGAAACGGCACACAACTTATTACGTTCAGCAGAAAAAAAAAATGCCTGTACAACTCTGGAGACTCTTCACAGATTTAAAAATGTTTAGCTAAGATCAAGATTTGGATTCCATTTTAGCTGCGTCTTGAAATATGCTCCAATTAATATAAATGATCATTATCCTCTTCAGGAAGAATTTTGGTTGTAATGAAATGGGTGTAAAGTGTAGATTCATTTTATTTCCGCGCATACGCACACACATGTAGTACAGAGCTGACAATCAGTGAAAAGATTGGCTTTTTTTTTTTTTGTTAAAATGCATAATGATGGCAGCTGCATTGAATTAACCAATCTGTAAGCGACATGGAGTTAAAACAAAATCCATTTGTCAGCTAAATCTAGTAATGGTTTCTATTATTCTTTGGCAGACATGAGGCAAACCATAAGAATATGCATCGCTATGAATTCTGTTCAGTTTAGTAAATGTGTCTAGGTTGGAATTAAATAATAATGTGCTTATGTAGTGTAGGCCTAGAGAAACCTAATTATTCCTGGTGCATGTGTCTCACACATGTGCTTATTCATAATTGCATTCTAGTCATCTCTGCAATTATTCATGAAAGAGTTAATAGCACTAGCAATATCACTTAGGTTTATATACTATTTCACAGTCCTCTCTAAGCAGTTTACAGAGTCAGCGTATTGCCGCCAACAATTTGGGTCCTCATTTTACTCACCTCGGAAGGATGGAAGGCTGAGTCAACCTTGAGCTGGTATGGATTGATCGCTCAATCAATCGATGGATAGGGAAGGGAAGGAAGGAAAATAGCAATAGCACTTCGACTTATATACCACTTCAGAATGCTCTACAACCCTCCCTAAGTGGTTTACAGAGTCAACACCTTTCCCCCAGCAATATAGGTCCTCATTTTACCCACCTTGGAAGGATGGAAGGCTGAGTCAACCTTAAGGCTGATAGATTCGAACTGCCAAATTGCAGGCATCCGGCAGTCAGCAGAAGTAGCTTGCAGTGCTGCACTCTAACCATTGTGCCACCACAGCTCTTACTATCTATATCTATATCTATATCTATATCTATATCTATATCTATATCTATATCTATATCTATATCTATGTATGGCATTCAGCTTTGTTCAGGTATTTTCCCATGTCATTGTAGTTGTGCTTTTAAAGTTGTAGCAACGTTTCGGCAGAATCTCATCTGCCATCATCAGGCTTCTGTATAGTGTTCATGGCTGGGCAGAGCAGGGAAGAAGTAGAACAAGGGAAAGGGAGTTCAGAGTAAGACCCGGGCCCACCCCGCTCTTCATCCTAGGGCAGGCAGGGAGGAACAGAAAAGAGACCAACGTGGGTTGCGTGGCTTACGGGGGAAGAAAGGGCCCTGATTCCCTCTATTAGGTACACCTGGGAAGAGAGTTTAAAAGAGATGCAAGCTGAGAGCGGCATCTACTGGGAACAAACGTGAGTTTATCTTGTGTTGACTTCAGTTATCTGCATTCCTGGCATTCTCCCAACTGGGTTGATTGACTGCCATTCCTTCATGTCTGGAATTCCTTCTCTTGCCCTGCCAAATTAATTACCTCACCTTGCCTTGATTAAAGTTTTTGTTGACAATGTTTTGGACTTGAATCTCTGCAGCCAAAGGCTGTTCCTGAGAGACCAGACCAGAAGGTAACCAGGACATTGGGGGCAAAGTTGGAGCTAATAAAGGGACCCCTATTGATTATTTGACTTTATTGCCTTTGTGCCATGCCCTGGGCCATCACACAAGAATACAGTGGCCTCAATTACACATCAGCTCCCCGAGTTCATTGCCCCTGAGAGGATCTCCCCCAAATTACCCGAGAGGAGTAGCTTTCTGAGACCATCACCAATTACACAGGTTAACTCTTCTGATGTCAAGGAGCCTTCTTGAAATATCTTGATGATCAGCCTTTTATTTTAAGAGTTTGAGCACTGGAAGCCTTGTCAAAGGTTTGGGCCTTTTGTCATTTACTTCAGGCTGAGATGCTTGAGAGATTTATTAAGGGACATGTTTAATGACGCATGCCTGGCTTCTTACAAGGGAGTCAGTCAAATGTCAAAAAACAAATGTGGGAGCCAAGCTGTAAAAACTAACGGGCTGCTATCTCTCTCCCCCTTTCTCCTATCGCATAATGGAACTGCTCACTTCACACTCCAGTAAAAATTGGTTAAGCCCTTCCTAGCTTAAATCAAAGTGTCTTTTATTTGTATCTATTTGGAGAATAAGGTACTGCTAATTAGACGCTAACAACACGATCAGGACAAATTAGCACAGTTTTAATGAAGGCAGTTGGTGATTTAGATATCTTGCATTTTGTTGTTGTTGTTATATTGTCTGCCTGTATGTCTATGTTTCCATGAGTGTTATTCTGACAGCCAGCTAGAGCAGAGCTGAACATGATTCATTCCGTCAGTCAAACTCTATATCTACTTAATGATTTACCAACTTCCTTCCTTCCTTCCTTTCCTCCTCCTCTTCCTCCTCCTTCCTCCTCCTCTTTCTTCTCCCTCCCTACCCCCATATCTCTCTCTCTCTCTCTCTCTCTCTTTCTTTCTTTCTTTCTTTCTTTCTTTCTTTCTTTCTTTCTTTCTTTCTTTCTTTCTTTCTTTCTTTTTTTCTTTTCCAATACACGTAATCATTTTTGGTGAAAAGTTTTAATTATAGTCAAGCAATTATAATAAAGCAATCAACTAACCAATAACACACTAAAGGACATAGTGAAGAACTATCTCAACTTCCTTGCCATCTAAAGAAATCAGACAAGAAGGAGAAAAAAAATAGCTTTGGATACCTTTCCAGCAATCAAAACCAAATTCGGAATCTCATTTGTAGACTTAAACAAATATATCCTCCCACCCCCCCCCTTTATTTATTGTTTCCATTGTAGTAATAAGCTACCAATACTAATTGGTTTCCCTCTGGATCCAATTCAGTTTATGGAGATCCTCAGTCATCCAGGTCATGGTTGTCCCAAAGGTGCTCTTTTAAAGAGCTGAAGAAGCTTCTTGGATGAGAATCAAAATGTCTTCAAGAAGAACCAGGAAATCCAGTTGCCTCTTGAAAAAAGCACCTTTGGGACATCCAATGCACTCATTGGAATGAAATAAAATCTCCTTACTTGCCATATTAAACACAGAGTTGTCCAGATTAGTTCTTGTCCATGAAACTAACAGTGAAACAAGTAGGAAGACATCTCAGATATAAGTGATTAAAGAGTTGTGTTCTTGGCCATGCTAAATTTCTCCTTAGTTCTTGGTTGCTTCTCTCCTTGATTAGTTTCCATCCATTGCTTCTTGTCCTGCCTTCAGGTGCTTTGGAGAACAGATTGACCTCCTCTTCTTTGTGGCAGCCCCTTCCTCTTCTTTGTGGCAGTCTTCGTTTTGACTCCTGTTTGATTGGGATGGCTACCACTTTGACAGGGATATTAGCTGACAAAGCAACAAGACAAGTGGGTCTTGGAATTAGGACCCCCACCCAAGCAGAAAATCATAGCATTTCCCTTTGAATATCTTCCCCATGGCAGATGTAAATCATATGCAAATGGGGTGGATTTGGTTTTAGGAGTGTAACAAATAGGCCTACACAACTACATTTGACAAAGATCAGTCTATTTGTCTCTGGCTGATTGCTAATAGAAGTCTGTCATGTTCAGAATTCACATCACAAAGCTATTATTTTCAGCAGTTCTGCATGACGTAGGCTCTAAATATTTCTGCTTCTTAAAGAAAGCGATGGAAAAGAAGGGTGGGCATAAGTAAGAGAGGGATCCAGAGATTTATTTTTTGAGATGCTCGTAAGTTTCTGACCTATCAAAAAAGGGCGGAGGCATAGGTTTTTATCTGATTTCAGATTGTGTTGGCTGTCAGTCTTTTATACAGAGGTTTGTTGATGTCTTGCTACTGACAGTATATTTCCTGTCAACACAGATGTTTAAGACTACATGGCAAAAAGAAAAGTCCAGATACTTTACAGCTTACACAACCAGACAGGATTAAAACACAAACAGACAGACAAGGTATAACAAGGCAAAGTGCAATTCTGCAACCATAGTCTTGGACAAGGAGACTGGCTTTGTAGCACAAGCAAATTTCTTTGTCTTTGTGTAGATGGGGTGGGTGGGTGATTATTTTCCTGGGAGATATAGATTGTAGATGTAGATTAGAATTGTACATAAAAAAAACTTCTGAAAAAGGAAAGAGCAAACTATTATTGATAGATAGAATTCTTTATTGGCCAAGTGTGATTTGACACACAAGGAATTTGTCTTTGGTGCAAATGCTCTCAGTGTACATAAAAGAAAAGATACATTCATCAAGAGTCAAGAATCATAAGGTACATCACTTAATAATAGTCATAGGGTACAAATAAGCATTCAAATCATACCAGGAAACAGTCAATATAAATTGTTAGTATACAAGCAACAAGGTTACAGGCATATAGTCACAAGTGGGATAGGATGGGTGATAAGGAGTAATGAGAATATTAATAGTGATAGTAGTGCAGACTTAGTAAATAGTTTGACAGTGTTGAGGGAATTATTTGTTAAGCAGAGTGATGGAATTTGAGAAAAAAACTGTTCTTGTGTTTAGTTCTGGTGTGCAGTGCTCTATAACAATGTTTTGAGGGTAGGAGTTGAAACAGTTTATGTCCAGGGTGTGAGGGATCTGTAAATATTTTTGCAGCCCTCCTTTTGACTCACGCAGTATACAGGTCCTTGATGGAAGGCAGGTTGGTACTAATTGTTTTTTCTGCAGTCCTAATTACTTTCTGGAGTCTGTGTCTGTCTTGTTGGGTTGCAGAACCAAACCAGATAGTTATAGAAGTACAGATGACAGACTCAATAACTCCTTTGTAGAACTGGATCAGTAGCTCCTTGGGCAGTTTGAGCTGAGTTGGCACAGAAAGAACATTCTTGGTTGTGCTTTTTTTTGCCAAGTCAATCAACGCAATTATGAGCATGTAGAGAATATGGTGATTTATTGCCTTGGGCAAGGGCTAGAGATAACATAGGATATCATTTGTAGATAAGGCTGGAGAAATAAAAAAAATGAATCAACCTCTAATGCCATGGAGTTCAGGTATCAAAATACACAAGCATCATTGAGTTATAGCAACCTAGGTTCCTCTCCTTTTTTGCTAAAGCACCTGAGGGCAGGGCAAGAAGCAACAGATGGAAACTAATCAAGAAGAGAACCAAACTAGAACTAAGGAGAACTTTCCTACAGTGAAGAGAATTAATCAGTGGAACTACTTGCCTTCAGAAGTTCTGAGTGCTCCATCCCTGGAGGTTTTAAAGAAGAGATTGGACAACCATTTGTCTGAAACGGTACAGGGTTTCCTGCTTGGGTTAGAAGACCTCCAAGATCCTTTCCAACTCTGTTATTTTGTCCATGTATTGTGATCTCTCTCACACACACATTATAAAAAGAAGAGAGGTTTTGGTGGCATGGTGGTAGTGCAAATGCCATTGAGTGTCTATGGAGATTCTCAATGTCATCCAAACCATGATTGTCCCAAAGGTGCTTTTTCCAATTAAATCCAGTTGCCTTTTGGAAAAAGCATCTTTGGGACAAATGCCACTGAACCATGTCCAGGATGAGACAAACAGAGAAAAACAGTCTCAACGAGACAGTTGTGTTATTAGCAATAGCACTGAAACTTATATACCCCTTCACAGAGCCGTACAGTCCTCTCTGTGTGGTTTAGAGTCAGTATATTGCCCCCAATAAACTGGGTCCTCATTTTACCCACCTCAGAAAGATGGAAGGCTGAGTCAACCTTGAGCCAGTGAGATTTGAACTGCTGGCAGTGGGCAGAGTTATCCTGAAATGCTGCATTCTAACCACTGCACTACCAGGGCTCCTAATAGCAAGAGCACTTAGATTTATATACCACTTCACAGTGCTTTTATAGCCCGCTCTAAGCGGGCTATAAAGAGTCAACATATTGCCCCCAACACTCTGGGTTCTCATTTTACAGACCATAGAAGGATGGAACGCTGAGTCAACTTTGAACCTAGTGAGATTTAAACTGCCAAATTGCAGGCAGCCAGCAATCAGCAGAAATAGCCTGCAGTACTGCATTCTAACCATTGTGCCCCCACAGCTATTGGTAGCCATGTTTCTTAATGTCATTGACCCCAAGAGGCATCTGCACACATCTACTTCTTATCCTGAATTGCATACTTAAAAAATATCTGTCCTCTGCAAAAAAATCGCATGCCAGGTACAGAGGTGAGTTAACTATTTTTGCAAACTAAACTGCATTTTCCAGGAATGGTATCTGCTGCAGCACTGCCTATTTGTTAGCGGTACGTTTAATGAACAGTTAGCTGGAATGCCACTGCACTACACATCATTTTCTTACTGAATAGGAAGGTGTTTCAAAGAGCTGTTTAGAGCAAGCTATTGAGCTGAACAAATGGAAGAATTGCTCTTTGATGAGCCATGGAAACAGGGCATTTCTTTACAGGCTTTGAAGAGCCTAAAGTCATAGGGAATAAAATATCCTAATTCTTGGTCAAATAAAGGTGCTGAAATGAGATCACTCCTAATCAACTTCTGCAGATTCTTTCTTTTTCTTTTTGGGGATGAAACTGTCTGGCAGGCAGCAAGCAGAAATAATGATGGCTTTGTGGCACTGATGAAGAAGAGGTGCATTACAGAACGTTGATTCACAAAGGCATACAATTAGATGAATTGGGAGCTGACGCGCTCTAGTTTAATCACTGGAAGAGGTGGAAGTCTTTAGTGTAGCCTTCTCCAAGCCTCTCTACCCTAGAGCACCACACCCTAAGATACCACACTTTATAGATAGTGTGTACTGACTAGGAACAATGGGGAAGGGCTACAACAACCAGCTCCTTTTTCTGTACTTGGACAGTGGACTGGTTGGCTTGGGAAGAGTCGATATATTCAGCCACGGGGGAAGGATATTTCAGTGATTTTAGCCAGGGTGAGAATTTCTTCACCTTATCTTTGAGACACACCACAAAGCTCCTGAGTCTTATTAAACTCTCTCTGTCTCTGTCTCTCTCTCTCTCTCTCTCTCATCTTCTATCATCTATCTTTGAAATAATAGAGAACACTTGTAGGTTGGGTTTTAGATTTTGCCAATGGTTTTCTCTCCAAGTTTGTTTCAGTTTAGTTTCTGAACATTTTGTTATCAGACTAGGCAACATCAGCAGTGGAATTTTCTTGTCCTTCTCCTCTTTAGCTTAGATATGTCTTGGGTGCCAGTGTGGTTGGTTATGTGATGGATTGTTTGTTTGCAAGTAAATTTAAATTCTGAACACCTGATTAGTTATCTTGTTGATCGGTCATTCGAATGGTCTGGTTTCTTACCTACTCATATCATCATCATCTCCTTTTAATGACCCCATAATCCCTTGTGGGGCGGAGTCTGAGCAACTGAATGGAGCTGAGTGTGGACTGGCCAGATGCCCTTCCTGTCCCCAATGCAGAGTTTTGTTCAGCGGATATAGTCTTCATTGTGCCCAGAGAGAGAAATATCTGGCTCTACCTAGGATCAAACTCACAGCCTCCTGATTGTGAGGCGAGAGCTCCACCTCTAGGCCACCACACCATTCTTCTCACCTATTCATATGCTGGATCTAAATCAACATGCTTGTTAATTGTTCTTTTGGTAGAATGTCAGGTTTCAAAAAAATTCATATGTGTGGCAGATGTTGGCCTAGCCAATGATTTTTGTTCCTTCCCAGTTGAACTAGTGTTGTTTATTATCCATGTGGTTTGAGATCAAGGGTTTTGGCAATTGAAAGCTTCATGAACATCAGCCAGCAGTTAAAAGGCATGAACAGAAATCTCTGAGCTCAAGATAAATAGTATAAATAGTATAGATAAATAGCCGCTAGTATGTTGGGGATGGGGTTTGGGACTTTCCAATGCCGCCCAGGAGGCCAACATGGGCATATTTATGTATTTTCATAAATAACATAATTAATTTGCACAAATAGCATGATAAATCTCAACATTAGTGATAAATATTCACCATGCTGACTTGGGACACTAGTGCTGTGTTTATTTTTTATTTTTTTGAGGCAGTGAGCAAGTCATACCATCTCTCATGGTGCCTCCTGGCACATTAAGGGGGACTTAAAACCCATAGTCTTGAGCCAGTGCATGAGTTTTGTGAATCACTAGCCTGTTGGCATCTTTCCTTAAGGCCTTGTTTTTCTCCACAATCTTGCAACAAGCTGGATAGTACCAGCACATACAAAGCCTCAGTGGAGAACACCCCAAAGTCTACTAAATCTTACAAGAACAAGTCCCTGGATGAATGCAATTAAAGCACAAAGATTTACTGGCAGAACTTGTGGCTGTCTTTGGTCTAATGCAGGCAGCAAAGGGAAATAAAGTAAAATAAAAGTAGAGATTTCAAAAACAAAGACTGCCGAGCTGAGAAATGTTTGTGTCTTTTCCAACAACACATCCAAGGCAATGTTTCCTCTACCCACGTGAGGAGATAAGATTGCCAGCCACCTTGTTCCTTAAATGGCACCAACTTTTTATGAAAAGGATTTTTGAAGTTAGAATATATCACTGCTGAACCAATAAAGAAGGAGAGGGCAACTTTCTCTAGGCTTAAGGGGAATCTTCATCCCTGACTGGTGTTGCAGAAGAAGGAACAGGACTGAAAATGGATGAGGTCCAAGGCAGAATTATGGAGAGATTCTGAGCTCTTAGTTGTATATCTTGTTCCTCAAGAAATGATCAATAATCCCTATAGCTACAGATAGTCCACTTCCTTCATAGCCAAGCATACAACTATTTTTTTTCATAGCTATTTTTTCACTGAGATGTTGACAGGCCCTGTTTGACAAATCTGGAAACGTATCAAGAAGATGAAGTTGGCCAAGCATCTCAAACATGTTTTGTTTGTAGATCCTTACAACCTGCATTCTGTGATTTCCACTCTATACCTTCTCCCAAATGTAAGATGAACAGAATTCAGGACCAACCTCTTGCCAGAGACTAAGATTTCAACCAGCATTAATCTCATTTCTTGGGAATTAAGTCCTTCAAGCGTTGTGGCAATCAAATTCCCACCTTTGTTCAATTTACCAAGATTTCAGCTAGCTTTGGTGGGCTAGATGTTTTATTTTCCTAAGAACATTCCAAAATCAGAAATGAGGAGGTGATAAACCACCTGAGAAAGCCAAGGCAAATCATCAAAATCATTAAAAAGTGAAAGAAAATATTTTGGACATGGGATGTGACACCTGGAAAAATACGGCATACTTCACTCCAGGGAAAGTTTGAAGGCAAATGAGGTCCTTGAAGAGGAAGAACATCATGGCTTCAAACTCTAAGGGACTGGTTTGGACAAAACTCAATAGCACTTTTTCATATGGTTGTTGATAAATATAGGATTGCCAGCATGATCGCCAACATCTGATGACGGATATGGCACAAAAAGAAGAAGAAGGACATTCCAACTTTTGAATTTGGGGGAAGGAGTTGGAATGTTTTTTTTTTTAGGACTTGGAAATTAAACCCTGGATTTTCTTGAAAAATATACCGCCATCATAAGAATATGGCAAGACTTATTATCCTTATTAAGCACTATGCCAAAAGCAGATCCCCTTCTCAGATTCTACATCTGACAGGATTAATCCCAATATCTCAATATGGCTAGTGATATTAGAGTCTTTCAGAATGACACTCCAAGCTCCCATTGAAAAATGTTTATTATAGAATATAATTTTTTTATTGACCAAGTGTGATTGGACACACAAAGAATTTGTCTTTCATGCATAAGATCTCAGGGTACATACAAACAACAAAGGGAAGTCATAATCATAAATCATAGGATACAATCATAATCACAAGATCCAAACAAGTGATAATCATAAGATATTATGCATTTATGGAAGACTTCTGGTAAAATTTAAATGTCTTCTCTCACAAATTCATTGTTCTGATGGGGATGAACAACTTGTATAATTTATTCTTTCTGAGAATTTTCTAGGCAATTTTTCACACTGGGGAAAATCTTCACCTGTTTCACTGGCTGGCATACTGTTACATAACCTTAGTACCCCCATTTGTAAAGTGGAGAAAATGTCTTTTTCCCCAAAAAATTTTCTGGAGCGATGAGGTAGATAGTAGTCATTATCATCACCTTAGACTTCTTGTCATGGAATAGAAGTTGTGAGTTCTCCATCACTGGAGGTTATCAAGAAGAGATTGGACAACCATGGTATTGGTTCAAAATGATACCATGTTAAACAGAGAGTTGGACTAGAAGACCACCAAGGTCCCTTCTAACCCTGTTATTCTATTTCCTATGTTTGTTGTCTAAACCTGTGGCCAATTTCTCTACCTTACAACATGCATACACCCAGAGAGAAAAATGTCTTTTATAATGTTCCTCCCTGTTCATGAAGTCTACACCTTTAACACAATAACGGAGTAACAGAGTTGGAAGAGACCTTGGAGATCCAATTCCCAGCTCAAGCAGCCTATGACCCTAAACTATTTCAGACAAATGTCTCTTTTTAAAAGCCTTCAGTGATGGAGCACCCATCTGAAGAACCTCTGAAGGCAAGCCATTCCACTGGTTTATTGTTTTCACTGTTAGGAAAGTTCTCCTTAGTTCTGAATTGCTTCTCTCCTTGATTAATTTCTACCCATTGCTTCTTGTCTTGCCTTCTGGTGCTTTGGAAAATAGATTGACCCCTTCTTTTTCATGGCAACCCCTCAAAGTTAATTTGTTAAGAGCTACTGTATTGGGGTAGTTAAGATGTGGGGAAATCTAAGTTAAAGTCAGCTTTCAACTATGCAAATTCATATGGTGACTGTGAGTCACTCACTAACTTTCAAGCCAATTTATCTCAGTGATCTGTTTGAGGGAATAAAATGAACAGATTTCCACCTAAGCCACCTCAAGCTCCTTAAGGAATGGTAAGATAGAATTTTAGTGAATAATCAATACATGGTTATTTGCCCTACTTCCCTAAATCTCATATCAGCCAGTCAATGTTTTACTACAGTGTGAAATACCTCATTTTATTGCATCATCAAGAGTTGTTGGTTTAAATAACTTCACAAAAGACAACTTAAGCTACTGTCAAAAACCAAAGAAACCCACACAGCAGTTTGAAGCCATAACATTTTCAACAACTTTGCTAGATCCTATAAATATCTAGATAGCCATAACCAAACGCGATGAAATACTTCTATATCCAGTAAATGGGATTAATTCTGCCTTTTTCAATTGTGCTAGGGTCAAGTTCTCTGGAGGGCTAAAATATACTGATGTCTTGTTTTTGTTGTTGGTACACTCTTTTTTTTAATTCAAAACCCACTTTTTGTATACGGGACTTGCTAGTAAAACATTCCATTCCATTCCATAAAATGATTCTTTTTCTTTAAGGAAGCAAGGAAGGCTGCAAAATGAGGCAAACCTCACTTGACAAACATCTCACTTAACAACAGAAATGTCAGGCTCCACTGAGGGTCAGAAGTCGAAGACTACCTGGCAAGGATATTTACTAACTCTGATGCCTTGTGAAGGATACGGAGGGTGTTCTAATTTGCGTGAGGTAAAATATCCTCATTGGTACAGTTCTCCTCATTCCAGAAGATTTGTGTTGTGCAGGCGTGGGAGTGTGTGTGTGTGTGTTTGTGTGTATGAGAGAGAAGGGGGGCAGAATAAATTGCAATGGCTGAGGCACAAAGTTCCTAGCAGTCGCGGACCTAAAGATGGATTTTCATCATTGTTGCTTGACAAAGAATCATCCCAGATTTGCAGAAGGAAGAAATGATTTAGTGGGCGAGTTATCAGCACCACGGCTGTTTGAATGACCTGCCACAAAAATGAACATTTCTCCGTCAAGAGAGCGGGACAAATGTTAGACATGCTAAGGCAATATATATCAAGGTGTAACAGAATGCCATGGACATCATAATGAATGTGTGGTTGGTGAGACAGAACAGAGAAAAGAGGAAAGCGAGAGATTCATGGGGCGCATTTATCTGCTTTCCCTCCCCTCCTTATCTTCTTTGTCCTGATGAACTGGACAAGTTGAAGAATTCAAGAGAACTTAAATTGATATCTGTTCCATTTTTAAACCTCTCCCTCTCTCTCCCTTTCCCTTTCCCTTTCTCTCCCTCTCTCTCTCCCACTCCCTCTCCTTTTTTCTTTCTCTCCCTCTCCCTTTCTCCCTCTCTGTCTCTCTCTCCATATCCCTCTCTCTTGTTTTACAGCTTTTCATATTCCTTCTCAAAAGAAACAGAAACCTATGTAAATAAACAGCATAATTATAGGCAGAAACAAAAGAAAACTTGGCCAAACAAATCTCTCTCTCTCTCTCTCTCTCTCTCTCTCTCTCTCTCTCACACACACACACACACACACACACACACACAGAGAGAGAGAGAGAGAGAGAGAGAGACAGAGAGAGACAGAGAGAGAGACAGAGAGAGACAGAGAGAGAGACAGAGAGACCGAGACAGAGAGAGACAGAGAGAGAGAGAGAGAGAGACAGAGACAGAGAGAGACAGAGAGAGACAGAGAGAGAGGAGGGGGAGAGCGCAAAAAAAATCAATGAGATTCATGTTAATAAAGCATATTAGATAGCAATCATGGACAAACTGTGCACTAAGATCAAAGATATGGATCTTTATTTGAAAACCGGTGTCTTGGATTGGCAGTAGTTTTGGTACAAACCAGGATTTAATTTTTTTCACCCACAAAGGTACACAATCCATACACACAGTGACAATAGCTTGATTTTCACAGCACCTTAAACCATAATGCAATGAATTAAATTTTGTTTCAACTCTAGCCTTGTGGTCTGGATATAAACTATGACTTATGTGTTAGCAAGACATGGTTTATACCCTTAGCATTGGCTATGTGGACCCAGCCAATGATGGCTACATCTATCAAGCATGCTTAGCAAATTAAAGGACTATTATAGTCCAAGAGCCCAAGCAAAATAGAGTGCAAAAAATGGCTTATTTTATAGCTGAATCCTTCAATTCATGGTTGAAGAACTCTAGAGCCATGGGCTTTAGAGCCTTTGGTGGAAATGGGCACTCAAAAGACCAAAATACACCGTTGCCATCAATGAACATCAAGATTAATGGAAATTAATACCAGAATTAATGCCAGTCCATCAATAAAGCAGTAAACAATATCCCAGTCAAAGAATTACCAACTCAGACAAACAATCAAACAATCAACAACAACCCAATCAAGGAACCACCAAGACCATTCCCACCAACACTGACAAGCCACTGGCACATAAACAGAGAGCAAACCCCATTCTCTTCCAGCACTGATGGTGTTACCTAGTTTGGTGACGAAATGTCTGCAAGAAAACAACCAAGCTCAGAGAGCCCCAAGGACTCCACAATTCATTTCTGCAAGATTACTAGTATACTGAATACTATAAAATGTACACTTATTCCTAAACCTATTGTTTTAAATCTTTCTGCAGTTGGCAATTCCAGGCTACCCAACATGGAGTTGATGATTCCTATCCTAAAATCTAAAATTACTGGGTTTGAAAGGTGGGGCTGATTCAAATTCCTTCTTTACAGATATCCATTTTGCTTCTCAGCAACCTTTTGGTGGCTGTGTGGTGAAAGAAAGAAAGAAAGAAAGAAAGAAAGAAAGAAAGAAAGAAAGACAACTTTTGCAAGTGCTGAGAATAAAAGCAAGTTGTACCAATTCAAGCAAGTTATAGAATGTTTATACGATCTGAACACACACACAGAGGAAGAAATCAGTGTCACGCCCTCAAACCTATTGCTATTGGTTCATCTTTGGAAACCTGTCCAAGTCATTTGTGATCCAAAATCTTCAGCTTGAGATTCAGAGGTAGATGTTTGAATTCCCAAACTTTCTCACCTAAGACCATTTTTGTTCCTTGGTGATCGCAGTGTCGTTTTTAATTCTTCGCTCATTTTTATTCCTCGCTTCAAATATTTTTCTTCAGAGTGACGTACCACTTCCATGGAATCTTATACCTTGAAAGGAAATCAGAACATGTTTTTTTTTTAATTTGATATCCTCATTTATACCACTCTGGAACATATATTTTTTTCAATCAATCGCTGATTATAAGTCTTCTAAAACATCCCAATATAATTCCCCAACCCTTTTCAAAAGTCAATATTAACAGATGTTGTTTGCTTGAGTCTGAAAGTCTTCCAGAAATATATTGGTGTCAAATGTCTCCTCCTATGTTTTCATAAAGTTTCAAATGCATAGAATCAATATCAGCAGCTGTTCTCAATGCTTTCTTTCTTTAATTTTATTTTTCACCCTCCTTCTCCAGGCATAGCAGAAGTGCTTCCTGCAGCATAATTTTGAAGGAAAATTGAAACCATTGAGTCTATGACAGCTATCACTGTTGCCAGAGCCTGCACGCCTGTCAACTCCTTGAGATATACATTGTCTTCATCTAATATCATTGGAGACCAATAATTAAGCAGAAAAGAGAGTTTTAATTAGTGCGTGATGAATGCTTGTCTAAATCAATGTAATGCAGGCCATATGTGCTGGCGATGTCTATATCACGACTAGATTAACATTTCTAGGGAAACATCAATGAGAGTGTGGGAGATGGCTAACCTAATGAGAGGAAGAAAAAAAAGTCTTCACATCCATGACTTGAACATAATATTATGTTATTTAAGTCACTGTGTTTTCTTTAGCAGCCTATCGGTTGTATTTCCAAGGTGATTAAGAAAAGGAGCTAACACTTCAACATGCAAATGAACGATGAGCATACGTGAGGGGAACTTTGGCTGTTTCTCATTTTTCAGCACCATTTTTCTCTCTCTCACTATGTGTTTGCGTATAATCTACACACAATTATTTCTTTAAAGCATTGATGAAAGTGCATTTAACAAGCTTTTAGGAGAATTGTTTGCTGAAAGCATTTTTTTTTTTTTTTTGAGGAAAGATTCCTTACCGGGACAATTGCTTCGCCGAAAATTCTGCCTGATGGTTGTTGTTGTTTTTTTCCCCCAAAGGGAACTGGAATTTCTTGATGTTTTCTTTGAAAACATTTCTCTCATCATCCAAGAAGTGTCTTCAGTTCTAACTGGAGAACTGAAGTGGACATTCCAATAGGCATATAAAATCCCACCTTGATGATTTCCCTGGGCTTAATTCCAATGCATCAATCAATAGATCAAGGAAGTTGCTTAAGATGGAAAATCTAGAAGGTGCTTTTTCAAAAGGCAACTGAACTTTCTTTGTTTTTTCCTTGAAGATGGTTCCCTTCTCAGAAGCAGTCTGAGCTTCTTCAGTTCTGGCTGCTGCTTGGATGAGAGGCATTGCCTTTTGAATGAGCTCCTTGGGACAACCATGATCTGGATGACTAAGAATCTCCATAGACATTAAGATGTAGAAGACGGAAAAAAAAAATATCTCTTGCTGAATCTCTCAAGTGACTAATCACTGGCTGACACAGAATTAATGTCTACTTGCCTGCAGAAAAAGTTGCCCATCTCAAATAACTTATTAACTTCTTTTTGTTTTCCAAACATTTTCCTCTGCTCTTGAAGATCCCACAATGCTTGTTCTGAATGCACAACAAACCTTATCCAGAATCAATGACCTATAATATCATTGTTTCAGCTATATTATCTTTAAAGGTAAAGGTAAAGTTTCCCCTCGCACATACGTGCTAGTCATTTTTTGGCTCCAGGGGGGCAGTTCTCATCTCCGTTACAAAGCTGTAGAGCCAGCGCTGTCCAAAGATGTCTCCGTGGACATGACTAAATGCCGAAGGCACATGGAATGCTGTTACCTTCCCCCCAAAGTGGGATTTTTCTATTTGGATATTTACATGCTTTCGAACTGCTAGGTTGGCAGAAGTTGGGACAAGTAACAGGAGCTTACTCCATTATGCAGCGCTAGGGATTCGAACCACCGAACTGCCGACCTTTCTGATTGACAAACTCAGCATCTTAGCCATTGAGCCACCACACCCCACATGTTGCTGCTGCTGCTGCTGCTGCTGCTGCTGCTGCTGTTGTTGTTGTTGTTGTTGTTGTTGTTGTTGTTATTATTATTATTATTATTATTATTATTATTATTATTTGGCCCATTCCAAATGCCTGCAACCAGATCGTTGGGGAAAAGGCGAATTCAGAGAAAGCTTTCAAATTATTCCCATTTGAGAAGCCACTCTAACTACTGCGAGTTTCCATTGGGGAAAAAAAACATACACACACAATGGTAACACAGGGGAACACTTTAAAATGCCAGGGTGATGAATGGTAATTAGGCAGCACACATAGGTTAACAGATGAATTCAGAGCCTTTATAGCACTAAATGATTAGATCTGTTAGCAGAACAGATTTCTGTTACACAGCCTGCTCCCTGCCGTGTATATCTTAATCTGCCTGTGAGCGTATGTGCAAAAAATAAGGCTTGTCCTTCAGCGCCACAATCTGATAAACAACTGCAATTTTTATTTCGGTATAAGATGGAAAATGCAGAACGATCAGGCAGCGTGATAAGGCCTAGAGCTGGCCCAGAGGTGAGCACTTGCCTTGAAATTGGTGTCATTTCAGTAAGAAGAAGAAACACATCAAATGGACCAGACTGGGGAACAAAACCTGAAAAAATTCTCCTCCAATTCTCCTCACAGAAGGGCCCCGAGTGTATTATTCATATGTATAAATAGTAGTTTTTTATATCACTTGACCCAAAGGTGCTTTTTCAGGATGCAACTGGATTGTCTGGGTTTGGGGTTTTTTGAGTGTGTGTTTGTGTGTGTGAATGTGGAGATGTTTCGCTTCTTATCCAAGAAGCTTCTTCAGCTCTGACAGGATGTTGGGGAATGGAAGCATTTATATTCCTTGCAGACAGCTGGTCATTTGCTTCCTTTTAGAGGGTTGTTGAGGCCACTTGGAGGTTTATCTGTATCCTCAGGGTCACCCGAGTAGGGCAAACGAGGAAAAGAAATAAGACATATCAAAATGTGTGGTTTTGTATATGTCTGCATATCCTAACGTTAAAGTCTAACGTTTTATCTTGCCTGCCTATCAGAGTCATCTGGACAAAATTTAGCCCACCTTATGTCTTCAAACTTTTGTTCTTGCAAATTGGAACCAGCACTGAGTCACTTGAATTACCTTCAGCGGATATTAACATCTTGAATTATTTCTTTGCCCTCTTCGTGATATATACGTTCTCCCCTTCAATATTTATTTGAAACAGAACCCAGCTGGAATGGATTCACTCTAAATCTGCAAGAAAAATGTTTTTTTTTTTCCTCACACAAAACAATATTCTTTCCAATCTTAGTTGAAGTGAGGATGGGACGTCTTAAAAAAAAAATGAGGCAAAACTTTTTATTTAGCATGTTTTCTCTGCCAAGTGAATAGAAGATAGAAAATCACTAAGCCTGCCAGAATTTATCATACTGTGTCTCCCAAAGTGAAAACAGGTTTTTCTGTAAAGAAAGGCAAATGTTGTGTTTCGTCTCAGATAATATTTTGAAAGTTAGCTGCAACTATATTTGTGGCTCAAGAAATTTGTTACTGCAGACTGATTACATACTTTTTAAAAAGGGTGGGTGGGGGGCGGAGGAAACCTTCTGAGACCTTCTTAAAAGTAATTAATCAGCTTTGCAAAATTCAGAGCTTCCTTTCAACTCAAGCTCACAATCCTGCCACCTTGGGGAATAATTTTCTTGTTTTCCTAGCATTTTCCCAAACTAATTATTGTACCTCTAAATAGGAGATTTGTTCATATACAGCTTGATTAATTAGATATGTTATTTCTCTATCAGGTGAAAAATCACCAAAGGATTTTGATGGTAAGCTTCTAAAAAAAAAAAAAAAAAAAACAGCAAGGGCTGTGTAAGGCAAAAAGCAATTAATTCCCAATTAAAAATCCATTTGACATATTTGAAAGATTAATACACAAATTGGATTTGTAACTAACAAAAATAATTAGATTTTCCCTTTATAAAAAAAAAAAGGAAAGGGAGGGTGAATCAATAATTCCATTTGATAGGTTATTTTGGAACCAAGCATGGTATGAAGAAATACAGCTAAACAGGTAGGGAAGTGCCAATTTCTCAAGGCTTGCTTAATTTGCAAAGAAGATACTCTGGTATTGTTGCAATTGTTGACCTGAAAAATAAATAAATAAATAAACAAACAAACAAACAGTTAAGCTGATTATCTGAATCTTTGCATGATATATTTTCATCAGGCAATTTCTAAAGGTATCCCAAACGTTTCTGGCCACCAAAAGGAAATAGAACAAGAAGTCAGCTTACAAAGTCCACGCATGTTAACTAATGTGACTGGCAGCAAAGTTACTTCAATGAAGCCATTGGCAAATACTCTTAACTGTAGCTGTCACTGTATGAGTTTCTCAACCTTTGACCCCTTGAAGATGTGTGGACTTCAACTCCCAGAATTCCTTAGCCAGCCAGTAGTTAGTATGCAGCATTGCAAACTAATTTTGCCAACTGCCAGCAGTTCAATCCTGACCAGTTAAAAGTAGATTCATCCTTCTATCCTTCCAAGGTTAGTAAAATTAGGACCCAGATTGTTGGGGACAATAGGCTGACTCTGTAAACTGCTTAGAGAGTGATGTAAAGCGTTGTGGATTAGTGTATAAGTGCTATTACTATTGTTTTTCTCTGTTTCCCTTCCTCCTCCTCCTCCTCCTCCTCCTCCTCCTCCTCCCTCTCTCCCTCCCTCCCTCCCTCTCTCTCTCAGCATAGAATGCAACATTGCAGGCTAACTCTGCTCACAGTCTAGAGTTTGATCCTGATGGGCTCCAGATTGACTCAGCCAGCCATATTTCCAAGGCTGGTAAAATGAGGACCCAGATATCGTGGGGGCAATATGCTGACTCTCTTAACTGCTTAGAGAGGACTGTAAAGCACTATGAAGCAGTATATAAGTCTAAGTGCTATTGCTATTGCTGTACAAGTTAAATAAACAAAACAAATTTCTTATTGTTTCTTTTATTTTTTTTAAAAATTTCTTATATGTATCCATGTATTCATAACTATGTTATCTTGTAAGCAATTGACAAACCAAATAAATAAAAATAAAAATAAATAAAATAAAAAAACCAAATAAATAAATAATCCACCTTATACCATTTTTGACGTGATTGTGGCTAGCTACAGGCACCCATGAGTCCATATACACATTTTATCTCTGTGCATTTCAGCATCCTAAAAAGATTTGAATGTAAGAAAAGCAAATAAACTGCCTTAGGCTATATTTGGCAAATGGTACCATAGACTTCAAATCAATACCAATACGTACAGCCTGAGATCATATTGGTGCAAAAATGTGTACACTTTTATTTGAGAAGGTCTAGAAAAGTAATGAAAATATTTATGTCCTCAGCTCCTCTGCATGTTTTATTTGTTAGATTCATATTCTTCTTTTCCTCCAAGACTTTGGACTGCTAATGGGGAGCTCCCCTCTTTATTTATTTATTTATTTTTGTCTGCACAGAAATCTGTGGAATAGGTGAGGAGATAAAAGCAAACAAACTTCTCAAAAGTTTGCACGCTCCACTTTGAAATCAGAAAGGGCTTTCTTCACACTCAGAAGGATGCTGGAGAACCATATGGAGATGAGCGGTTGCAATCTGTTGTATGTCTGATCAGGCAGGATAATTTTGGCTGCAAAATTTGTGGGAAAAGAAGCAGCCTGACAGCTGACAAAATGTTGCTTTTGGAGGATAACCTCCAATTCAAAATTGAAAAAAAGAAGAAGAGAGAGAGAGAAGAGGAGGGAGGGAGGAAGGGAGGGAGGGAGGGAGGAAGGAAGGAAGGAAGGAAGGAAGGAAGGAAGGAAACCACAGCTATCATTTTTTTCCCCCATTTCTAAGTGGGTGTCTCTAAATTATAAAAGTTTGTCATGAAAGTCATTTCTGGCTGGTGATATCTTAGGCTGTTTTTTTGAGCTGCTTCTTGCATTCCTTTATCTCAGTTTTCAAGCTGGAGAGATTATTTGCTCTATTGAAAAAAATACACTTTTCTTTATTAAGGTAAAAAGTAAAGATTCCTCTCACACATACGTGCTAATCATTTCCGGCTCTAGGGGGCAGTGCTCATCTCTGTTACAAAGCTGAAGAGCTAGCGCTGTACGAAGACGTCTCCGTGGGTCATGTGGCCGGCATGACTAAATGTCAAAGGCACACGGAACACTGTTACCTTCCCACCAAAGTGCCCCCTATTTTTCTACTTGCATTTTTACATGCTTTTGAACTGCTAGGTTGGCAGAAGCTGGGACAAGTAACAGGAGCTCACTCCATTATGCAGCGCTTGGGATTTGAACCACCAAATTGCCAATCTTTCTGATTGATAAGCTCAGCATCTTAGCCACTGAGCCACCGTGTCCTTTTATTACCTTATTTATCACTTGCTTTATTACCAAGTATTTAGCTATAATTTTAAAAAGGCCCCTTTTACAACCTTGTAAATCCCTTAATTTTGGGCAGAATCAGGGTGACTGAATGGAGCTGAGCATTTACTGGCTGGATGCCCTTCCTGATGCCTACATGGGGTTCGCAGCAGATATTTTCTTTTTGCGCCCTGAGAGACAAACGTCTGCTGCCACCTAGGATTGAACTCTCAATCTTCACTCATCTTCACCACTAGGCCACCCCACCGCTCAAGGACTTTACCAAGTATTTACCTATTATTGAAACCCCAAACTCCTAATTTTTCTCCCACTGATCCATGTTCTCTTTGAACCAGGCTTTTATCAATCATAAAGTTGGGATAGGATTGAGGACAGAGTAGATCAAATGATTTCTCTGAATCAAGGCCTGGGGGTTTTGATATTTGATCCAGTTGATTTTTATTTAAGTGGTTTGTAAGAGTTGAGCCCGTATCTGGATTCTATTAAAACCACTAGCAAACATATTATTTGTTCACATTCTTTTAACAAAAAATAAATCTTTCTATAACAAATCAAAAATACTAATGGAATTTACTCCCCACCTATTAGTACTATGATTATCTCTACAGCTGGAGTCACAAAGATCACATCCTATTAAATTGCATCATCAAGAGAAAAGAAACAATTAACTCTGTAAATATCAAATTCAGTCCAGTTACAGCGTAGGAAATGCTAGAGCAAATAAATTGTATGTAAATGAAATAAATAAAGCAAATTATGATATTCTTTTTCCCTCCCCCCACCGTGAATAATAGAGTGTTATAGCACTTTCAAATTTTAAAACATAATCCTAACACCTCCAGGACTTCTTCTGCGTTCATAACAACTATATTAGTTCCAATAATTTCTTTCAAAATGAAGAATGCCAGCATTAGAATCAGAAATCTCGGTCAATTAAAAGCTGCTGCATAAAATGGTGAGAAAAGAATAGTTGTTATGAATAACGAAATAACAGAGTTGGAAGGGACCTTGGAGGTCTTCTAGTCCAACCCCCTGTCCAGACAGGAAACCCTAAAATCATTTCAGACAAACGATTGTCCAATTTTTTCTTAAAAGCCTCTAGGTTTGGAACACCCACAATGCCTAGAGGCAAGTTGTTCCACTGATTAATTATTCTATTAGGAAATTTCTCCTTAATTCTGTGTTGGTCATCTCCCTGGTTAGTTTCCACCCATTGCTTCTTGTCCTGCCTTCAGGTGCTTCAGGAGACTAGGTTGACCCCTTCTTCTTTGTGGGAGCTCCTAAAATACTGGAACGCTGCTCTCATGTTACCCATAGTCCTTTCATTAAATATTGAAATCCATGTATATTTTCCCCATATGAAATAAATGTGTGCAATGCATGTATTTTAGCAAATTACATAAAGAGTACCTCCTCAAAGTCACTTAGACTCCCAAGATTCAATTTTCAAACAAACGCCTTTTAATCTCAGCTCCTGTGTATTTCACTGTAGGACAAAGGTTAAAGAAAAACAAGTTCATTTATAATCATCAAAAATGAATCATGTTGTCAATTAAAGTCAGTCAGCAAATTGACCAAGAATCTTCCCTAATGGTGAGGAAACATCTCTCGAACTTTTAAACAAGAGCCAGGACTTTCAAAGGGCATGAAGCGAAGGAGATAAGGACCCTATCATTCCTTGATTTATGGGTCTCAGGTTATAATAGTTAATTTCCATAATATCTAGGAAGAACTGGAGATGGTTTATTTGGTTGTTTATTTGCTTGCTGTTAGAGGTATACCTCAATTATCCAGGAATGCCCATGATTGAGGATGGATTTGAACTGGTTTTACCTAGTTGTAGTGCACTATTATAACAATGACAACATAATACTGTGTTGGACCAGAATATTGTAGAATATTATCTTCTGAATCTCTTTCCTCTGAGATATCAAGGAGCAACTGACTTTCAAGTATTTGATCAACTGGTCAAGAAAAGTTCTGGATTGATACCGGTAGTTCTAGTGATGTGTCATACTGATCATTTCCATGTTCTAAGAATCACTTCTCCTCCAGTAGTAGGGTAAAGCCTAGGAGATGAAAGTCCTCAAGATAAAAACTTATGTGAAACTAGGATTGTATTGATCTTACTTTTACTTTCTTGAATATAAGAGGTATTCCAGCTAAGCTTGGGGCATTTCATATTGACTGGAAGGGATTAAAAATTTTCTACTCATGATGGTTTTAATATGGAACCCTTAAGACATTGGGTAAGTAATGTGAATGCAAACTCATATTATACCCACTATAATATAACCAACCAACCTTCCTTCCTTCCTTCCTTCCTTCCTTCCTTCCTTCCTTCCTTCCTTCCTTCCTTCCTTCCTTCCTTCCTTCCCTCCCTCCCTCCCTCCCTCCCTCCCTCCCTCCCTCCCTCCTTCCTTCCTTCCTTCCTTCCTTCCTTCCTTCCTTCCTTCCTTCCTTCCTTCCTTCCATCCACAGCTTTTTTTTAGCTTTGTTTGATTTAAGCTTCGTATTTGATTTAAGCTTCGTAAGGGACAGATAAATTCCCTTTGTAGCCTCTAGCTGATCCAGAGGCTGTCAGATAACAATCCTTGATATAAATAATCATGGAATCCTTTTCTCAATAGATAAACTATCATAGCTCATAAATCAACTGCAGAAATAACTACCAAATTCCTTAT
Organism: Pseudonaja textilis; assembly: GCF_049901715.1. Lineage (NCBI taxonomy): Eukaryota > Metazoa > Chordata > Lepidosauria > Squamata > Elapidae > Pseudonaja > Pseudonaja textilis. The sequence goes on from NC_142001.1 coordinate 15,524,425, forward strand.
GCTTAAAGGGACATTTGCAAAACGTTCATCTGGTCATTTGAAGGCTGTTGACCTGATCCTCACCATCCCTGATTAATATAAAACTCAGAATGTCTACATTTTCTGGAGGTTTCCAAAATTTTGGCAGCATGCACTACACAATTTGAAAGAGACTTTTATCTTAAATATAAATGCAATGTACTTTATTACTATCACCATCAACCTGCCTGAATAGATAAGCAAAGATGTTCATGCTTGCAAGTAATATTTAAGAGCAAAACAATTTATGGGTATAGTCACAGTACCTTGTCTCATGAAGCAATCTGATTTAGAGGAGTGAGAAGCTAGTAGGGAAAGGTGGCAGCTTCAAACAACTGCTGGTGATAACTGGGAAACTTCCAGCACTGCTTGAAATAAAGTTGAGCAGGAATAGGAGAAGACTGGATAAAATAATCTCTCTGATCTGTACTTTGAAGAATAACAGATGTTTTGAGTTCAGAAGAGCAAAGAAACTAGTGTTTTGAGAATCCAGTTGAGAGGTGGGAAGGGAAGAGAGAGAAGAGAAATAAGACTTTCCGAAATTGGAAAGGAGGAAAAGTAAGAAATCAGATCAGATGCAGATATTATAGGTTGCAAAGACTTGATCAAAATGCTGGAATTCTATCACCGTAAATCTTTGTCTTGACAAACCCGCTAACTTCAACCCAGAAATTAATCACTGGATATTTACCATTTTTATTCATACTTCTCACTTCCAGATTTTCCTTTGCTCTTTCCCCCCAATTCTCTGGCTTTCCAATCTCAGAGATTATATCAACAGACCTTATTTTACTTATTAAATGTATTAACTTTGTGGGTTAAAACCTCAAGAAGATCCATGTAGAATTAAACCATTTTTTCTTACAAAAAAAAATTACTATTAAAATTAGCATGCAACACAATAACTTCACAATCACAGAAACAATCCAACAAATTCTTAAATAGAAGGTGACATTTATAGCTCAAAAGGGCTCTGTTTTCAGTAATGTTCAAAAAAGTAAGTTAAACCAATATCAGAGGAAGGGTGCCACAAAGACCAGAACTCCTGTACATCTTTATCTCCTGAATATGAGAGACTAACAGTATATTCTTCCATGACCTACAGGCCAAATGGGTTAATGCTGAGTGAAGATGGACCTGGAGAGACCATCAGTGGTGTCTCACTGCAAAACTCCAACAGTGCTGATCATATTCGGACAAGATACTTTGCCAAATAATCCTAGCAGCTCCAGATCTCTCTTTCACATTCCAATCTTTATCAACTCATGAAGAGAAGAAGCCGGGGGAAAGAATAAAGAAATCCCATATATAAAATGCCTGATGTTTCCTTTTTAAACATAGTTCATCCAACACCTTGTTCTGCATGTCCCTTTATGATGTGAAATTGTGTTCCCGAACTCTGTGCTGTTGGCACAATTTAACTTGCAGCTGCAGACAGCTCTTCACAAATGTTTATTCATAAGGTTTATTCTGTTTCATGTCTATCTAGTATTCTGCCAGGATGGATTTTCAACCCTGCTTGCACCAAGAACATTATAAGAGTGACAAAATTCTAAATCTGTGCCGTTTATAAAGAAGCATGCTAGTTCGTGTAGAGGGGGTACATTGCAAAGTTAGAAAACTTCCCTCGGAAGTCTATTTGATGTGCCACTTTGTGCTTCTAAAGAAAATGCATCTTCCAGAGGAGTAGTGAACAACTGACTGGAACTGTACTATAGCAATCCCTTGATATAACTGGTCTTCCACCAAAATAAAGGTTGAACTTGGGTTGGTCTTGAAGAACAACAAGAAGAATCATACCAAACCAAGGATCAAATAAGATCTTCCAGCCAGGCCAGGAAACTAATTTGAGAAAACCTCTCAAATAAATTTCTTTCTACTTCTCAGAAAAAATAAAGTGAGGGAAGGAAGAAGCATATTCTGTCTTGTAAAATAACAAGAGTTGGAAGGGACCTTGGAGGTCTTCTAGTCCAACCCCCTGCTAAACCAGGGAACCATATACCATTTCAGACAAGTAGCTGTCCAGACTCTTCTTAAAAAGCTATAGTGATAGAGCATCCACAACTTTCTCAAGTTTATCCACCTCTTACATTTTTCCTTCCATAACATATTGGATAGAATTTGGAGGAACATATTCTAACAAAATAACAGAATTGGAAGGGACTTTGGAGGTCTTCTAGTCCAACCCCCTGATCAACCAGGAGATCCTAAATCACCCCAGACACATCCTTGTCCACTCTTTTCTTAATAACCTCCAGTGTTGGAGCACCCACAACTTCTGAAGACAAATCATTCCATCAATTAATTATTCTAACTATCAGAAAATTTCTTCTTAGTTTTAGGTTGCTTCTCTCCTTGATTAGTTTCAATCTATTGCTTATTGTCCTGCTTTCAGGTGCTTTGCAGAATAGCTTGACTCCCTCTTCTTTGGGGCAGCCCCTGAGATATTGGAACACTGCTATCATGTCTCCCCTAGTCCTTCTTTTCGTTAGACTAGACATACCCAATTCCTGCAACTGTTGTTCATAGGTTTTATCCTCCAGTTCCCTAATCATCTTCATTGTTCTTCTCTGCTCTCTAGAAAGAATGCAGAGAAGAGTGTTATTATGTTATTTTAAAATAATCTTGATTTATGTGGAATTGGTTTCTTACTCTAGATTAATTCATAGGACTCCGAAGACTCTTAATCCAGCCTGTTCATATAAAGGTCCAGGATATTCCAGTGACCAAAAACACTCATGCTTCCATCTGTCTTTCCCCCATAATAAATCCTGGCTAGATGTTGGATAATATCTTTTCTTCACAGAAGATGTAAAACAAGCATTCTGACGATGCTGAACAAAGTGAAATAACATAAAGCAACTTTTTCCCCCCATTTCTGTACAGCATGGAGATCTGCTGAGGTCAAACTAACCTAACCTTCTGCTTATGCTCATCCTTTTAAAAAAAAAATCTCAATATCGAAGTAATAGACCAAGAGAGTAGTGTCAAGCTAAATTATTCATATAGGTTGGGATCATTTTTATTTATGGATGGAAGGCTGGCTGCAAAGAAAAAGAAGAAGATGAGGGGAAATGTTCATTTCCTGTCCCAGAAAGGTATTGATAAATTGTTCTGACTTCTTTATGCATGTGATGGATAGAAAAAATCCTACAGCATGCAGGAAATAATGGCTACATAACCAATACTCTTCTCCTAAAATCTATCTGACTGCTGAAATAACTTCTCAAGATGTTCTTCTGAGCAAGATATTTTATTACGCTTAAGCATCCAGTCTTATTTATTTTTCAGCAGTGAAGTTGCTGGTGTGGGGAAGCAGGGGAAAATAACCAAGACTATAATTCAACTGGTATTCTACAATTTTCAGTTTTTATGTCACGAAGATACACTTGCAGCGCCTGAAATCACAGGAGGGATGTTGAATATGATTTCTGTTCGGCTAAAGATAGAAGATCTTTGGCTTTTCAGACCATATTTTTCCAAGTAAATCATTACAAGATCATTTTCAGACAGCAACAAACCCTATAGGTTGGTTAATTGATATAATTTTCACCAACTGGAGGATTGACTGTATCGTTTAGCATATAGGTCACTAATGGACGAAAACAGTGATGCATTAATTCTGGAATGTTTGTTTGTATGTGATTATATAATTTATCTTTGATTTACAGCAATATTTTCCATTCTGCTAATTTCTCTGCTTGCAAATACAGCAGGGAAATTTAGAAGGCAATTTGTATACACCTCTGTGACTTATTACAGTTATGCCTCCCCCCAAACCAAAAACATGATTCTTTTAAAATGAACATTGTCTAAATTATGAAAATCACCCTCATAAAATATAGTTATGGCCACTGGCTTAGACAGGTTTACATGGGACGAGACTGTTTTGTCTACTGTTGGAATTATAGACAGAATATGTTAAATACCAACTGCTGCGGGATTTAACAATGAAAGAGATGGGTAAGTGTATATATTGTTGAAGAGCAATAATGATGATTTGCAGACTGGAGGCTAAAATATATGGTTGGTTACAGGAATGAGATATATCCAGTTTAATAAAAAGAAGAACTATCGGTGACATGATAGCAACGCTCCAATCTCTCAGGGGCTGCCACAAAGAAGAGGAAGTCAAGCTATTCTCCAAACCATCTGAAGGCAGGAAAAGAAGCAATGGGTGAAAACTAATCAAGGAGAGAAGGAACCTGGAATTAAGGAAATAATTCCTGACAATTAGAACAATTAATCAATGGAACGACTTGCCTCCAGAAGTTCTGGAGGCCCTATAACTGAAGGCTTTTAAGAAGAGTCTGTACAGCTACTTGTCTGAAATGGTATAAGGTTTCCTGCTTGAGCAAGGGGTTGGACTAGAAGACCTCCAAGGACCCTTCCAACTCTGTTATTCTGTTATCCATAATGTTGGATAAAATGAACATTTGGTCTGATCCAGATCAGGATTCTTCCTATGTACTTAAATTCTGAAGCAAACTAAAACAGCTAGGGGTATCTTTTTTGTGAGGTAGAATAACTTTCCTTAAGTCTTCAGTTAGAAAGAGACACGTACCAATTATTCATCCTGAATAGTTTGTGACTACAAGCACAGCTTATCTACAACTGGTGTTTTTTTTCACCACGATGTGCCCCAAAACTTATCCATGCTGTCCAAAGGTAAAAGAGGAAGGAGATTAAATATGTTTCCATTGAGCTAAAATCTTGTAACTGCTTAGAGGAAGAGAAAACATTTTTAGTCCCGTCTTTATGTTGGACTTTTAAGTTGATGAGAAATGAATCTTCTTTAGTGGAGCACCAACTAGTCATACATCATTGCAATTTTTTCCCCGCTTTCCGTTTTCTCAATTACTGGGGTTTGTGAAGTCAATCCCATCCTATGGCTGTTGGGAATAAAGATAGCACTTTGTATTATGATATGCTGTTTATTCTCCACATGCTCAGATAATCATTCATACTGTTCTATTGAGACACATCTAATGCATCATCATATTTTTTTTAGAGGGGTGGTGGTGGAGGGAGAGAATTACATTGCCAGAAGGAGAAAGAAAGAAAGGCTAGAGAAAGTAACAAAGCCTCTTTTGATTTCAGCTTAAAATGTCAGCACTAGAGCAAATGCATTCAAAAAGTCAGCTTATGAACACTTAAGGTGTTTCTACAAGACAAATTTATATCAATCGTGTACCATGGGCTTTATTTAAAGGATCCTGAGAACTGAAGCTTGGTGCAGGTAGTGAAAATACAATTTAAAATCTATTCTCTCCAATTTCCATATCTTTCTGCGAATGCAGCGAAAGACAGAAATATCACTCTGAATTTATTTTTGAACACTGGTTTTGCAAATAGGCATTGTGCTGTATGCAAAATTTTCTTGTGGCTATGTTTTTATTCTCTCTCTCTCTCTCCCCCACACACACAAATTCCACAGAAGCAAGCAATCCATGCTGCAAAATATGTCTCTTAACATGCAGCTAAATATTTTATTGTTCCTGTCCCTGCCAGATTATGGATGCCATAAGCAAGCAGAGAGAAAGTGGATGATAGATTTCCCAATATATTTTTTCTGTCCCCCTTTTACTTCTCCACTCCCCTGAAGTTGACGGCAAACAATTTTCTTCTGCAACTCTATTTTAAAACATTATTTTTGAAATGTCAGTGGGACAATTCCCAACACATATGAAGATTCACTTGCAACTAAAACTCTTGAATGGCATCTCTAAATGTTCAATCACAACAGATGTCTATATCTGGATGACTTTGTTTGGCCTTAGAACCTATATGAAGCCAAATTTGGTGGTAGCATGGATTGAATTCCTGAAGAAACTCGTGACAGTATGATAAATCAGGAAGTCATTTAATAAAAAACCCTATTTAGAGGTATAATAAATAGTTTGGGGAAACAATGGCAAACTATTTCTGCAGCGTTGCCAGAAAATCAAGAGTTGTGTCCATAAAGTCACTGTGAATTGAGTTTGAACTGGAGGAGAATTGATACTTTTAGAAGTTCCATAATTAGATATTGGTAGACTTTCCTCTAACTAAATAAATACCTCATATGTATTTTTAAAATATTTATTATCCAATAAGCAAATATTATTCAATTACCTTGAAAAATTAAGAACATTTAAAATCTCTAAGTATCAGTAAGATAAACATACGAGCACGTATATAACCACATATGCACCCTCACAAACATCAATCAATTATTAACTTCCCATTTATTTTCTGTAACTTCAAGTTTCAGTAAAACCATTTGGTAATTGTTAGCTTGAGAAATGAAGGCAGCAATTTTTTTACATTAAGTAGCAGCCAATAAATAACACAGTACAGTTTGCTGGAGTATATCCAAGATGCCCTACGTACCCAGAGATTAAAATGTTAGTACTATGACAATATGCTTGCTAATTGAAGTGTCACATCAAAAGAGAAAATACTTCAGTTTTTGTTGGAATTCACATGGAATCTACCAGTAGCCAAATCTTTCATTGAAAGGACTGGTCTAAGGAGAAACTTCCTAACAGTGAGAACAATGAACCAGTGGAACAGCTTGCCTTCAGATACGGTGGGTGCTCCATCACTGGAGACTTTTAAGAAAAAACTGGACTTGTCTGGAATGGTAGGAGGAGTTAGACTAGAAGAACTCCAAGGTCCTTCTCAACTCTATTGTTATTCTACTCTATCCTTCACTGGAAATGCTAGCACTGATAAGACCCAGTCCTTGGTGGATATTTGGCAAAATTAGCTTGGCAAGGACATTCAAAGAAGATCCAGTTAAGACAAACCTCAGATCTATTGAACTCTGAAAGGGTTATGAAAAGAAACGACATTTTAAGCCACCTGTCTTTACAAGTCTCTGTATCTAACAAAAATAACACCACAATTATGAAATGCGTGTCATAATATCACGCTGCAAATTCTTCCCCCCTCATATACATTTTGTCACTTGCCCTCTTTTGTCAATGTGGAGTTCCATAAATCTTAGAACTGGAAATTTTCAAGGCCATTACTGACAACAAAGCACTGGTATAAAATGATCCCATAGTCTAGTCCAAGTTATAAGTCTTACTTCCCTCTACCTTGGACAAAAGTATTTATTTCTCCCCATCAAATGAATGAAAGTTGAAGTGGATGGCTGAGAATCTCCATAGACTTGCCCACAAGATATCTAGTATTTAGTATTTTTAGTATTTATTTGATTTGTCAATCACTTACAAGATACAGCTATAAGAATAAATATCGTTTTGAAGACATGAGACAGATACTTATAAGAAAAATAAAAAACAATAGGACAGGGATGGTAGGCACGATTGGTGTGCTTATGCATGCCCCTATAGGCTTCTTAGGAAGGGGGTGAGGTTAATAGTAGACAGTCTAAGGTTAAAGTTTTTGAGGTTTGGGGAAGAAACCACAGGGTCAGGTAGAGTATTCCAAACATTGACCACTCTGCTGCTGAAGTCATATTTTCTGCAGTCAAGTTTAGTGCAGTTAATCTTGAGTTTGTATCTATTGTGTGCTCTTGTATTGTTATGATTGAAGCTGAAGTATTCATTTGCAAGAAAGACATTGCAATGTATGATTTTATATACTATATTTAGATCGGACTGGAGGTGGTGTAATTCTAGGTTTTCTAGGTCTAGAGTTTCAAGTCTGGTGGCATAAGGTATTCTGCAATGAGTAGAGGAGCGGAGAACTCTTGTGAAATATTTCTGGACTTTTTCAATTGTGTTAATATCAGATGCATGATATGGGTTCCAGACTGATAAGCTGTATTCAAGTATAGGTCTAGCAAATGTTTTGTATGTTCTAGTTAGTAGTGTGATATTACCAGAGAAGAAGCTAGGTAGGATTAGATTAACAACTCTTAATGCCTTTTTGGCTATGTAGTTACAGTGGGCTCTAGCACTTAGATCATTAGAGATGAGTTCTCTAAGATCCTTGACAGAGTTTGGATCATCAACAAGGTCTTGACTATTCAGCTTGCATTTTATTTTCTGATTTTTTTTGCCAATATGTAAGACAGAGTATTTATTTGTTGAGTTTTGAAGTTGCCATTTGATTGACCATTCTGATACATAGTCAAGGTCTTTCTGGAGGGTAGTAGTATTGTCTGTGGTGTTGAATAGCTTTACATCATCAGTGAAGAGAATGCAGTTGCTCTTAATATGATCACAGAGGTCATTTATGTAGAGTATGAAGAGAGTTGGTCCTAAAACACTGTCTTGGGGGACACCACTGTTGACAGGTACAGAATTTGATAGGACGCTCCCAGTTTTGACCATTTGTTGTCTGTTTGACAGGAATGCTTCTATCCAGTTATGTAGGTGTCCAGAGATACCATAAGATTTTAGTTTTAGGAGTAGTTTGTTGTGTACCAGTCTATGTAGATTGTGTCTATTGCTTTGCCCTGATCGAGTTGTGTAGTCCATATGTTTTTGCAGTGTAAGAGTTGCAGATTACAGGATAGTTTTTTTTCTGAAACCAAATTGTTTATTGGAGAGTAGGTTGTTTGTCTCTAAGTGGAGGATAATGGATTGGTTAATAATTGAATCCATGACTTTATAGGTGACGCAGCATAAAGAGATTGGTCTGTAATTTTCAACTAGGCTGGGGTCTCCCTTTTTGAAGATGGGGATGACTGTGGCTTGTGACCATACTTTTGGCAAGGAGCTGGTCCTGGAACATTTTTCAAAGATTATGCTTAGAGGTTTGGCTATGGCAGTGTAAAAAAGCTATAGCTTTTTTAAGAAGTAGGCACATATTCCATCCGGTTCAATAGATAGGGGTGGTTTTAGATTGTGCCGTGATTTTTCAACAATGTCTTCTGTAAAATCGACATGCATTAGATCATTGTAGTTGTCTGTGATTCGACTAGGAAGTACTGGGCTTGAACCATTGCTGCTTACAAATACTGAGCCAAAGAATCCAAGTCCAGTCCTCCTCAAATTCCATTGAGTCTTATCTACTACCAATTTGCTTTGACTGTTAGTAGTTCAGATTCTTGTAGAGAATGTTTGTATGCAATAAACTTGTATTCATTTGAAACATCCTGACTTCTAATTCCTGTGGTTGACATTGATCAGTTCAAAGAGAATTCCAAAAGCTGATGAAAGACAAAACAAGTCTTGGAAATTACTCCCCCTGCCCCAACAAGTACAAAAAAGATAGCTCTGGATTAATCAATATTCCCTACTTGAGTTTTTTAGAAGCATGCCAATCCCTTCAGGACACACATCATCTGAAGTTCAGTGGAACTGAAATGAATTTCATTTCATTTAATATGAAACTTATACTGTTCTACCCTTTCCCTTTATCCCAATGTTCAGTGTGGTTTACAGTAATAAGAAATCGAACATTTTTAAGAATGCAGAAAAAAAGTAAGGCAGCCAAAATTAAAAACCAAAATGAAATTGAATCATTAAAAATTAACAATTCGAAGTATAATAACAGAATATAAGAAGAATCGAAGCCAAGCAGCCTTTCTTAGGTAGTGCATTCCATAGGTTGGGAACCAAATGGAAGATTTTCTTGATAGGAAAGTAGGAGGACTTCTCCTGCAAGGTGGAAACCTTAGTACTGGTAGAAACTTTTCAAGTTAATAACTCTGTGTGTTCTCTTCTATATTATTAAGTGACTGCTGCTTGATGGATTATTTTCACTCTTGAACTTACCTCTGGTCTACCATATTTTTTCTCCCTAATTAATTAGGCAATTATTGTGATGGTTCTCCAACTATATTTTTCTTGGGCAGGGACTGAACTTACTCAAAATGAAAGCATGTATGGCATGCAATAACTTGGAAAGTGGTCAGGGTTCAAAGGTCATTTCAATGCTACTTTGGCAGATGCTGATGCTGGCATTTCTACATTTGTACAATAACAAAGATCTCTATGGATCATTACATTCTCCAAGTCGCTCAGTATTCCCCAGGGACTTAATCTCATTACTTTATTTATTTATCATCAAGGTTTTTTTGTATGCTTGTACAAAATATTGGTTTTAACTTTGTGGGCCAAGTGAAATGGGCTGCTGTAGAAGATGGATGGATGGCTATATAAATGGATGGATGGATGATTGAATATACGAGGTTCTCTATATCCACATGAAAATGTTATAGAAATCTATATTCTTGTTTGCATTTTTCTCCTCCTCCTCTCTTGTCAAAGGACAGGCTACCTACAAAATGTCCAGTACCTTAGCTGCTGGTGTCCTGTCCATTTAACATTTATTCTTAGCCCACCCAGCAACAGGTTCCTATCAAAGGTAACCAGAAAGGCATCAGAATATGGTGATATTGCAGTTGTCAGACTGAGAAGGAAAATTATTTCTATTGGTTTGGGAAACTCAAACAGCCTGAAGGCAAACAGAAGAGCTATTGTTTTTCAGAAGAAGGAGTCACAATGAGAAGTAGAGGAAGAACAGGAGTAGGGTAGAATTGTGGAAGAGGGCTAAACAGTGAGTTAAACTAAACTAGCCTTTGAGTGCATATGTGTGTGTGTTGCCTCAAGGCCTGTGGAATTTACAGATTTACAGATTAGGAAGGGAACTTGTAGGTCATCTAGTTGGCTCACCTGGAGTTTTGAAGTCCACTAACATTGAAGTCCACTAATGTGACTTCTTTCTACTCCCTTTTTTATGATTTTAGGTTTTCTATGAAAACTAGTATCCTTATTTTAAAACACTGAGAAAATGTTAAGAATGCATCTGACTCCCTCAGAATCCTCACAAATCTACAACTAAGATAGCTTCCTGCTTGCTCAATGGCTCTTGATAGACGAGGGCTTCCAGCTGCCAATCATGTTACATCTGCTTGGATAATAGTGAAGGAAACCATCTAACTGTATCCAGGGAAACTTCAGTTAAATGTTGAACTGCCAAGAAGAAAATCTTGAGGAGGTCTAAGTGTGTTTTCTTCCTTTTGAAGAACGGATGTTGTTTTAGGCTGGCAACAAATGTCCAATTGTCTGGCTTCTGCAATGTGTTGGGATAAAAATACACAGATGTTATTACATTATTATTTTTTAAAAAAAAAATACTGCTTGCAAAGAGTATTGTCCATTAAAAAAAGGCTCCCCCAAATCAGGAAGTTAGCGTGAACAAAACAGTGCATTTTGCAAATCATGATAATTTAAAGATTCTAAACACAGGTTGGTTGGTTGTTGTTGTTTTTTTAAATCTCCAGGGTAAAAAGAAAAACATATACTAGTTAAGCCAACATATTTTACAAGCATGATGCTCTATATATAATACGATCCTCATTGTGGTTTATGAACTATGCTATTAGTCGGGAAGCGGGCGTAGAGCAATAACTCTATTGGGTGTTGAATTGCTGTTGCCCTACATCCTTAAACTTCTTTCCAACTGTCACCATATTTTTTTCCAAATGGCAGTTATTTAATATTGCAGTTAAATAGGACCGCATTATGTGCTTTTAGAGGCACAGTAAATTTACAAAGCAAGGCTAAAGAAATGAATATGGGCCTGAAAATTGAAGATGGCATATAAAAAAGAAAAAAAAAAGAAGTTAAAGGCTTTATCAGAGTGAGATCTGCTGAACAAAAACTATTGGGTGGGATCTCAGGGGACCTCGGACTTCTACTCTGTGGGGGTGTCTAAACTTTGTGCTGTTCCCCACTTTTGTTCAACATCTACATGGAAGCAGCTAGATGAGGTAGTTTGTTGGCATGAGGTGTAACATTATTATGCTGATGATGCTTAGTTTTATATCTCACAGAACATAGAATAATAGAGTTGGAAGGGACCTTTGAGGTCTTCTAGTCCTGCTCAAGCAGGAGATCATTTCAGATAAATGGTTGGCTCTTTTTCAAAGCATCCAGAGATTGAGCTCCCACAGCTTTTGAAGGCAAGTGATTCCATGGGTTGATTGCTCTAACCATGAGATATTTTCTCTTTAGTTCTAGATTCTTCTCTGCTTGGTTATTTTCCATACATTGTTTCCTGCCTTTTGGTGGTTTGGAGAATAGTTTAAACCCCGCTTATCTTTGTAGAAGCCCCTCAGATATTGGAATACTGCTATCCGGTCTCCCCTAGTTCTTCGTTTCATTAGATAGACATACCCGATTTTTGTAACCATTCTTGTACATTTTTGCAGCAGTGTACAATTTTTTTAAAAAGTCAAATGTATTGTGTGTGTGTGTGTGTGTGTGTGTGTGTGTGTGTGTGTGTGTGTGTATTTTGAATACTGTATATTGTCCAGCCATTTCATTTTACAAAGAAAAAAAAACAGATATACTGATAGTAATAATGATAATACCCGTAATAATTATAACCATATTTATAATTATATTAGCTTATTTACGATCACATTAATTATATGGCATACTTAAAATTATGAACAGCATTCATATTTTACTTACAGATAACAATGATCTTTCTTCATCTAATTTCTACCTTTTATCTCTAACCATTGATAAAACCTATTCCACGTTGAATAATACTCTGTATTTTCTTTGTCTTTTATTTTCAATGTCAATCTATCCATCTCTGCACAGTCCAATATTTTCCAAATTATATTTTGATCTGGTGGTGTGTTTTCATTTTTCCAACATTGTGCAAATACAATTCTCATACCAACAGTGTACAATTTGTGGGTCCTTTTGAATATGCAGCTCTTTAGAAATTTTGCTAAAATATTGGTAATATTTTTTAAAGCAAAGCTGATTCTGGAACATTTAGGTTTCGTATAATTCTGGAACATTATATGAAATCTACCCCTATAGCATTTATACATATGAAAACTTGTTTTTTAAAGAAGATAAAAGCTAATACAAACAAATATAAAGAAGGAAAGAGAAAAAGCAAAAAGAAAGCAATAAGTGCAAGTAAAGGGAAAAAAAGGAAAGAGAAAATATAGAAAGCAGTGACTTCTGACATTCTTCATCGCAGTTAGAAGTACAATTATATTTTAAGCTTGCTCTCTAAAGTTACATCATAATGTTCTTTCCATAATCTATCCTATTTAATCATCCAAACCATAAATCACCAGTTCATTTTTTTGGCTGTAACATTTTCCCATCTTCATATGCAAACACATGCCCAGTTATTGGAGACATAAATCCATTCTTTATAGACAGCTTGAAAACAAACAATGTTTCTATTGGGCATGGATTGAATAACTTTGTCTTCTGCAAAATTTATTTCACAGTGTCATTACCAGTGAAATTGCTGTTGTACTTTCAATCCATTCTATTAAAACTTCTCTCTGCATGAACTATGTCGAACAAAGAACAAACATTTGGGCATACAGTTGAAGTCCAAGGAAGAATGAACATGCTACTACAGTTAAATTCATTATATGGATTTGCATTCCAGACCCAGCACTTGGAATTCTGCAGGATGTAGGATTATATAAACAGGGATATAAAAAACAGCAATTTGGATCACCCTTTGGATAGAAAAAGTTGCATATAAATTGAAATAGCAGTAATAGCAATAACAACCATAACTTATCAATTGTCTAAATATGTAAGAAGTATATAAAGAAAGCAAGAGAACTTGCAGTTCTTCAAAAACTCACATTTTTGTATGCATTTTTGCCTGACAAAAGTATTGTTACGACTTGTTTTCTCTAATGATGCATTTTTCTTTGTTGCTGTGAATATATTCTGTGAATATATGTTTTACCACCCACTTTCCTCTTTAAATTTCCAATAATGCACAGTGCCAACTGCAGAGAAATGCTATTGTTATGTGTGTAAAATTAGGAACATAAGATTAAAATATCAATCAACAAACATTCTTCTCTAACCCTAAGAACAAAGACCAAGAAAACAATGGAATGCTATTGATAATAGTTCCTCAAGCAAGCATGTATTGCCATCTGAATATAAGCATGAAATTATAAAAAGTGAGATGTTTTGATGTTTGTCCTAGCTATAAAATACTAGAAAAGAGTCAAAATGTAACAAAAACCTGAAATCTGTTAAGAAATCCACCGAATACTTGCAGGGATTTGGGGTGAGTAGAAGGCCCCACGACTTAGATTTTTCTTACACAGTTTTAGAACTTTCACAGGATCTGATGTTCATGCTCATTTGAACATAAGTAAAAAAATCTAATTCACATCTGCTCTAATGTGAGATCTGGATGAATCATTCTGCATTGATCCAAATGGAGAACAGGAAGATGTTGTGGAGAAGAGAAGGACAGATCCCTCAGGTAACATATAGTCCCTTTCATCTTTGGAGGTAGCCTCTAAAAGTTGTCCCTAAATCCAAATTAAGAATTTGACAGAATAGAAAAAGCTATTGACTAAAAGCCAAACGAGGCCACAAGGCCAGAATATGTTGTGCTCTCCTGATGTGGAAGAAAAACTAGGGGGTTACCCCATTATTATAACCCACTTGAAAACCTTCATTAAATTCCTGAACAGGACTTGAAGAAGCTATATTTTTTCTGACCAAATGATTTTTTCCCCCCTCCTATAATCCAAGCTTCTTCACCGGGGTTTAAATTTCCATTTAGACAAGAGGAAAAAGGGAAAACAAGGTTCCCTAAAGGATTTTCTTCTAAATAATGGACCCCATAATTTGGCTTCTTTAACTCCATTTTAGATTGAGCAATTCCCTGAAGAGCTGTACTCAAAATAATGGACTTCTTCAAACCATGTAGTGAGATCACCAGCTGCTAGGTAATGTACTGTGTCACTGTTAAGGGGATAAAACAAGCATTGTTTTCATGAATGCTATTAGTGCTTACCTCTTGGGCTCTTAAGTCTGGAGGCTGCCAAGGTCCATCAGTGTACATGTTGACATCCACACTTGGCAAAACTTTCACACAACTACACATTGAACAGACAATACATATTACTGATATTTCCCCACAGTAATGTAATACGGATTGTCATGTCTGCCTGCATATCAAGTTGGGATAGGAGATGCTTAGAGCCTTAATTACAAAAGCATTATTTCTACCATAGGCCACCTCCAGCTCTACAGATTAACAGAAGTAAGCCAATGTAGCTTAATAGAATTAACATCAAGATAGGTATTGGACTGAAAAGAGTGGTGTGGTGGCCGAGAGGTGGAGCTCTCACCTCACAATCAGGAGGGTGTGAGTTCGATTCTAGGTAGGCGAGTTTGAGTTTCTAAGTAGCATCAGAGTTTCTCTCTCTGGGTGCAAAGAGAAAATATTACCTAATGTGAACTCCTTGTAGGTGTTAGGAAGGGCATCTGCCAGTAAATGCTCAGCTCCATTCAGTCACCCTAACTTCACCACAATGCAAAGGTTTACAGGGTTGTTAAAAGAAATTTTTGGACTGAAAAATAAAGGTGTATATTAACTTGCTGGGAAATGAGCGAGAATGGCACTATACCATTCTGGGTATGTGTTAAATGGAGCAAGAGATAAGATCGGCACAATATAACTGTACAGTACAATTGTGCTGTACCAATGCTGGGTATGTGTTAAATGGAGCTAGAGATAAGATCTGTTTATTTATATATTAAATAAATTTATATAGCCACTCAACTCACACATGGGTGACTCCAGGCAGCTTACAACATTAAAAAGCCACAGCACTAACACCCATAACTATCAGCAGCAATATAATCAACAGCAATAGCACTTAGACTTATATCCCGCTTCACAGTGCTTTACAGCCCTCTCTAAGTGTTAACAGAGTCAGGCTATTGTCCCCCAACAATCTGGGTCCTCATTTTACCCACCTCAGAAGGATGGAAGGCTGAGTCAACCTGGAGCCTGGTGAGATTCGAATTGCCAAATTGCAGGCAGCCGGCAGTTGGCAGAAGTAGCCTGCAGTACTGCATTCTAACCACTGTGCTACCACGGCTTCAGATCAACTACTTAATCAGCTCCATCTTTGTGGTCCTCAGACCCACTGACCAAACTTCTAAATCTTTCAGAAAAGCAATAAGGCAACATTTCTATCTCCAGGAGAATGATGTTCCACAGAGAAGCGGCTGCCACCAAAAAAGGCCCTTTTTTGCATCCCACCAGATGTACATCCTTCATAGACGGGACCCACAATATATCTTACCCTAAATGTGTCAGAGAATTCAGCAGCGTGACTACCTTTATGAGATAACCCAGGAGCAAAACACAGCATGCAGAGACTTAGACATTAACAGTGGTTTAATATACAACAGGTATATACAGACAATACACGTAGTAAAATATCTTTACAAGCAAGCTTTTCTTCTTCCTAACACACAGAGAACTTCTGCACTGAATACTGGTCACAAGGAAAAAGAAGTACACCCTCTAATGGCTGTCTTTTATATACCACACCTCTTAAGGGGAACTTTACTTAAAGGGAAATACCCATACTCTGCTGAATCACTCTTGTTACATCAGCCAGACTTACATCAGATTCACAGATTTGTGTGGCTACTCACTGCTGGTCAGTTTCTAAATCTTAACACCTTAATACTTCTCCCATTTAAAACTGAACAGCAGATAAACCAAAACACCTTCACATAACTTTCCACAGATACAGGCTTATTGACTAAATGCGGGGAGTGAGGTTGAAACCAATATAAGGGAGCACATTGGATCTTTTGATTATTATAACCTGATATCCTTTCTTTTTCCTGACTAGCCAGCTTTTAAAATAAGAAGAATATATTATCAGCAAAGTAATCATTTTCAAAAGTCTCATAAAATTAGAAGAAGGGCTTCATTGAGCTCAGCAGCCACAGGCTACTGATCCCCATTTTCCTTTCCACTTGAAAGCAAGTCCTCTTTAATCAACAAGGTTGGTTTCTGAGTAGAATTGTGCAGGCTTGCCCTATGAATCACTTGCTCAAAGCCCAGGGTTTATAGAGTGCATCTATGGATACCTGTGGTTGCTTTCTGACATCTCATAACAAGAAGAATCTGTACCCTTGAGGAACTATTGAGAATGTCAGGTAGAATTGCTTTCCCAAAATGAGGTCTTGAAATAGAAGAGGTGACTCATCGCCATTGTACAGCCATGTGCTCAAAGGCTGAGGACAAAACAGGGTCACAAAACCGAATCCGACTTCCCTTAAACAGACAGCAGGGTTGAAAGTTTCTTCAACCATAGCTTTCACTGAGGCTGTAACATTATTAAATTATTCACACACACACACACACACACACACACACACTTGTACTTTCAGTCCTTGGATCAATTTCCCTTTGGAAAGAGCAATTCTGTTGCGAGTCAGTAAAAAAAAAAAGTTTTTTTTGTAAAATTAGGAGTTCTGGTGCATGAGCCAATACTAAAATAAACGCATTCAATGAATTCTCAAGTGGGCTGTCAATCATTTGATGGGGCTTCTGTTTAGTCAGCCAAACTACTGGATTGTGTATTGTTGAAAGAATGCAAAGAAGCAAAACTATGAAAAAAAAACTAACATAGTTTGTAGTGAAGGCGGAATGGTGGAGATCAAGTCAATAACAACAGATAAAGTTTCTAAACAATAAATCAAAGAGTCTCCAAACACCAACTCAGATATTCCTAATGTCCACCAGGCTCCCGTATCAAACTTCTTTGCTTCCTGCAAAGAACTGCAGTTTCTCAGCTGACTTTTATCTTCTCAAGGAGGGGCTATTACCTTGCAGCCTTACTCCTGAGTTGCCTGTTCTGCTGCAGCTGCTCTTTCCTTCGAGCAGCCCTGCGCACACGTGCACTGGGCACAGGCTCCTCGGGGACCTCTTCATCACTGCTGCCAGTCTCCACAATCTCCAAAGGCAGCATTCCACTCCCTGATGGTCTTGGCCCCATCCCTGCATCACACACAGGCCCCTCATCTGAGTCCTCACTCTCTGAAACCTCAGCCGTCCGCACCTGCTGCCGGCGAACCACAACATTATCAGAAGGTGATCGCATGATCCCAGGATACAGAAACCGTCGTAAATATGAGTTGCCAAGTGTCTGAATTTTGATTACTTGACTGTGGGGATGCTGTAATGGTCATAAATGTGAAAAAACAGTTTTTCAGTGACGTTGTAACTTCGAATGATCATTAAGGGAAGTGTTTTAAGTCAAGCACTACCTGTATAAGACTGCTGGAAGTTTTTGTTGCTGCCTCACCTATAGCTCTTGCTCAGGGGTGTGATTCTACCAGTACGCACCTATTCACTAGAACCGGTTGTTAACATTCTAAGCAGTTTGGAGAACCGGTTGTTAGAAGAAATTATAGCCTAATCCTGTAAGGAAGGCAGGAAGGAAACATTCTGGTGTTGCTTACAGAAACGGCCTCTCCATTAACTCTTATTACATTCTTGGCAGGACTAGACTTCCTATCTCTGGAACTTCTCTGGAGTTTTTTTCCCCTCCTTTGCTGGTACTTTGCTTGTGTGGAGTGACCATTCAAAGTTACAATGGCACTGGAAAAGTGACTTATGACCATTTTTCACACTTATGACTGTTGCTGCATCCCCACAGTCATGAGAGGTCAGGCGAGGAGATGCGTGCCTTGATGTGAGTGATATTGAGTTGGCCACACCTAGCCAATAACATGACCACCAAGCCACCCAGTCACATGACCACCAAGCCACACCCACCACCTAAGCCACGCCCACAGAACCAGTTGTTAAAAGTTTTGAATCCCACCCCTGCTGTTGCTGCCCTCTCGAAAGGGTTATCCACTTACATTTTAGAGAACTTTGATGTCTTCACATTATTTATATTTGGGGTATAATTATTTTGCTTTTATTTTGCTATTCTTTGTTTCCCAATTTGTAAGACAGGTAAAAATGGTGTTGATCTAAAGAGTAACATTTGACCTAAAAGGTAACATATGCAAATATTTCAATGTTTAAAATTGTTAATTATACAAAAAATCAAAGTTAAGAGAAAAGGGGGCTTGTAAGTTAATAAACGGGTCATATGCAAACTGACGCTTGAGGTATGCATATTTACATCCCATCTGCCATGTTAGAACCTGTCACTATTTGTGAAGCAGCATATGGCAAAGTCTCAACCTGAGAGAGTGAAAATTACCAGGCTGCGAGAAGAGAAGAATAAAAAAATGCCAGGGATGGAAAAGATATAATTAACAATATGCAACATTCATATTTGTCCATGACAGGATCTGACTCCTGTTCAAGTTTCCCAAGAAAGCTATCCTGTGCTGGGACTGAAAATCAAAACGAAAGGAAAAGGAAAGGAAATGATGGATCAAGGAGAGAAACAACCTAGAACTAAGGAGAAATTTCCCTAATATTAAGAAAAAATCGACCAGTAGAACCGGAGGTGGTATTCAGCCAGTTCAGACTAGTTCTGGTATACAAGTACCAGAACTTTTGACTAGTTTGGAGAACCGGCAAATATCACCTCTGACTGTAATATTCATTCCCTCTCCTATATTCCCTTGTTCTTTAGCTCAGCTGATCTGCGTGGCAAAGCAGATTGCTGTGCCTCAGCTGAGCTAAAAAACATCTCCGCTCACTCACCAGCATTTGGACAGAAGTTGGTCTTTGAGCCCTGGGCATGTGTGTGTGCATAGAACTGCTCATAGAAGTGGTAGGAAAAAAATTGGAAACCCACCACTGAGTGGGTTTTGCCTTTGCCTTCAAAAGTTGTGGGTGCTCCAACACTGGAAGCTTTTGAAAAAGAAATTGAACAACCATTTGTCTGAAATGGTATAGGGTTTCCCTGCCTGTATCTGAGTATAGGGTTAGGGTTAGGGGACATCATGTATACTATACTGCTATACTGGACGTTAAACAAAATGTTAAAAAGTTACGATAGTTATGTAGTTACTTATCAAGCACATCTAAATTATATTAAAGTAACCAAAGTATCTTTACAATCCCCGAGGCATTTTGCAACTTTTGAGCACCCCTAATGTTTGGGAATTGAACATCGAAAACATTGACACACCTTATGGACAGTCACTTGTCTGGAATATGGTTATAGGGTTTCCCGACTGAGGCAGAGAGTTGGACTAGAAGACCTCCATGGTCCCTTCCAACTCTATCATCCGGTTAAATAAACTGAAGATGCAATTCTGCAACCTTGGGACTGAAATGGCTAAGCTTCAAATTCTGTTTTCGTTTCCCATTCCCTCCATATAATCCACTTAGGATAGCTCAGACTGCAGCCCTCATTCTAATATGCCTGTCATTATGATTCAGACGTCTTTAAATTACTGAAGGAGGAAGAGGACTAGCTTCTGGCCATTTTCCCTAGAGGAAAACGTTCTGGACCAGCCATGGTGCTTGGATAAGAAAAAGATGGCCCATCTGTTGGAACTAAAGCAGGGGTGGGCTGCCTGGGGTTCGCAGGGATTCGGGAGAGCCCCTAGCTAAGATTCTGTGCAGTTCAAAATCTGCCCCTCCCTGCCCCAGGAGTCCCCACATGGCCTGTTTTGGATGCAGGTAAGTGCAGGATGCATGCAGAGACTAGGGGAGGGTGAAAAATGGGCCTCCTAGAAGTTTGGGAAGGCCAGACATGGCCTCCAGAGCCCAGGGGACCATTTTTGCCCTACTGGAGGCTCAAAGAAAGCCCAGGGAGGTCAAAAATATCCCCCCCATGGTGCAGGAGACCAACTAGACCACACTCACCATGGCCATGCCTACCCAGCAACCAGGCAGAAAACCCATTGCTAATTTTTTTTGAAGCCCACCCCTGAACTAAAGGATCCAGATCAAGTAAGGACCCTTTGAGAGGACAGGCTACCTGAAAAATGACCAGCACCTGAGTTACTGGTGCCTTGTCCCTTTAAGTCCTATCCCTAGCCAGCACACCAACTGGTGGAGTCTATAAAACCTGACCAGAGAGGTAGCTGCGTAGTATGGGGTTGTGGTAGCGTTGTTGGTGTGAGCATGAGAGGAAAGGAAACTCAAAATAGCCTAAAGCAAACTCCCTTTACCGTTGTTGTTCTCTAGAAATAGAACTCACAAAGAGAAGTAGTGAAAGAACCGTAGTTGTAGAAGACTAGGAGAAGAGTGGTACAAGCCATTGCATACTTAAAGATACGGAGGGCAGGTGGGACTTTATTGGTTCTTTTGGAATTTTGGAGACCACTGATCTGGGTGTACATAAAAGAATCCATGACGGACCCCTATTTAGTTATTTAAAAAAAAACACATTTTGGAGAAGTATGGATTCATTCAAACCAGGTATTTCCTGTTGAAGCAATGTGTCTCTCCAATTACTCAAGCAAAGGCCTTAGTTTTGCTTTAGAAAGGCTAAAATTTGAATTAGACTGCCTGACCTGCCTAGGAAATATTGCCGCCTGATTGTTCCTATTTCCCCAGTGGGCTTTCAGGCTTCAGAAATAAATAAGCTTGCTAGCTTACCAGAACTGCTGGAGTTTGCACCTTTCTAAGGGTTTATTAGCATGCTTTTAAATAACCTATTTAAATGATGCCTAGGAGCTTAGGTTTTGGGAAACAGGGTAGGGTTGGGGGTAAGAATGGTTGAAGATTATTCAGGCTGGAAAGACTTGCCAATAGGGCCATGCAACTCCCACCGAGTTGGGGCTTATAACACTTGAAAATCTACTCCAGAAGGTTCCAAGTAATACATCCCATTCAGTAAGGACTCCGAGGCAGGCAAATTCCTCGAAGAACATTTCATTAGGACATATCAAATTGGCACGGAAAACCGGCTCTAAGCACCATTTTTTCGCCCAATTAAAAGTAAAACTTTGTCACTTCCCTCCAAAGAATCCAGTCACATGGTCCAATCAGCATACAGCCCAGTAGCTAAGTGACCTCAGTCTCCACCTTTCGAACCCCTGGACCAACATCCTTGATTCCCAGGGGAAATAATTTTATTTGGACTACAATATCCCCACCTATCTCTCTACACACACACCCTCCCTGGCCCCTTCTTTCCAGGCTGTGTCAGCCCTGAAGCAGTGAGAAGAGGAAACCTCCATAGAGAAAAGCTACAAAAAGAAAATGGCCGCAGTTTGGCCAACTTCAGGGTTGACACTCCCATCTGTGGCAGCAGCAACACCATCACAATTCTTTGAAGATATTTTGCTTCTCGTCCAAGTAGCTTTTTCAGCTCAGATTTTCTGAAGAAGCTTCTCGGATGAGAAGCAAAATGTCTTCAAAGAAAAACCAGAAAGCCCAGTTGCCTCTTGAAAAACCGCCTTTGGGATTCCATTCTCAGGGCAAACAGCCTTGAAGATCCTGGTACAAGCTGGTTTGGTGATCTGGTCTTCTTCCATTGTCACTTCCCCTTCCCCCATTTCCTACTATTAGATACAGAAGTGTAAAAGTAAAGGTAAAAGGTCCCCTGGCACATACGTGCTAGTCATTTCTGACTCTAAGGGCTGATGCTCATCTCTGTTACAAAGCCAAAGAGCCAGCGCTGTCTGAAGATGTCTCCATGGTCATGTGGCCAGCATGACAAAATACCGAAGTTGCATAGAGCCACTGTTCCCTTCCCACCAAAGTGGTCCCTATTTTTCTGCTTACATTTTGCACATGCTTTCTAACTGTTAGGATGGCAGAAGCTGGGACAAGTAATGGGAGCTCATTCCATTACACAGTGCTAGGGATTTGAACCGCCGAGCTGCTGACCTTTCTAATCGATAAACTCAGAGTCCTAGCCACTGAGTCCCTGTGTCCCCTTGAGCCACTGTGTCCCCTATCTACACAAACTACACAAGTGTAGATTGCCCCAAATGCCTCCCCCCACACCCTTCCCCTTTGATGGCAGGAACCCAGCAAGGCGCCAAGCCAACGATGGAGATCCTGACACCCCCGATTTTAGGTTTTTACAGAAAAGCCACAGAATGTATGCCAACCCCATTGATCATGTGAAGGCTTAGAAGTAAAAAAATGAAAAGTAAGATAGATCCCTTGTCTCGGGATCAGTGCAATAATAGGCATTGGAGAACCAGGATATGGAAGGATGTATTTTGTTCTGATCCAAGGAATGTGGGGTTGTAGATAATTATCATCAGCCTGAAAGAATTATCATCAACCTCTTTCTTTCCTAAGACAAGAAAAGTGGCTGAAACTTCTTCTTGTACTAATTTGTCTTCAATGGCTTTGATTTCAGACACATGCATTCTGCCTTTAGGTGGGAATGTATATCTCATGTAAACACAAATCTAATCAATGGAATGAGATTCACAGATTATAGTAAGTGATCCAGCAATTTTGGGAATAACTTGTGCCAGCACTTTCTGATAGGTATCTTAGCAACTGTGTGAACAAATGAATGGTGCTGATGTAACCAACGTGCTAATTAAAATCCAGAATAGGTGTGTGATGAGGGGGTGATTAGGTTCTATTGTTCTCTTGCAAAACTCTTTCAATTTTTACGATGTAGAAGGTTTGTTTGCAGACACAAATAATCAGTGTTTGTAACCTAGCGGCAAACTCTTTAGGAATGACAGATTTTTTTTTGCAATTCTCTAATATTAGTTTTCGGAAGCGAGGCTGTCAGTGTGCATTGGTTCCCCTGCAGAGAGCCATTTGTGGTGAATGTTCACCATCCGATGTTGTTAGCATAAAGTGTGTTTCCAAGATTGAAAACTTTCCCAATCAGATATTCATGTAGCCCCATTCTTTGCAAAAGCAGGATTTTCAAAAGAGCTGTGGTCATCCAGCTAATCTTGTGGCTGGTGTGAAGACATCACAGGAACGTATGTCAATCCTATCTCAACAGATGTATCTGTTGATTTCTTTCTTGCTTTGACTTCTATATAAAATTCCATTTTCTAAATTCCAAAAGACTTCAAAGACTTTACAAATAACATCAGAAAATTAAATGATAAATGACAGACATGATAGATAGATAGATAGATAGATAGATAGATAGATAGATAGATAGATAGATGATAGATAGATGATAGATGATAGATAGATAGATAGATAGATAGATAGATAGATAGATAGATAGATAGATAGATAGAACACACAAGCCTTAAACTTGCCAAGTTTGAAGACCCTTGGACTAGATGAACTGTTGTAAGTCATAATGTTGCCCTCTTGCTCACACTCATGCACATACATGCAAGAGTTTTAGAAGTTCGCATGATCTGTCCCAGTCAGAAGAAACACCCAATGACTGGCAAAGCCTCATCTTTGTCCCCATAAATGTATAAGCTTTGCCCAACCATCCCGGCTTTGTCCCAGTTGCTGAATTCACAGTAATCATTTTCAAATTGAGCCCTCTTTTCATTAGCATCTCCATGCTTACATGCATAATTTATGACAAAGCTTTGCAGGCACAACAGAGCTTTCATAAATTAGTGCTAATTTTGTTGTTGCTGAAAAACTCAGTAAATTGTGCGACACGGGAATAGTTTTACATTTGGAATTTTAAAAAAGCAAAAAAAAAAAAAGAAAGAAAAGAAAGAAAGAAAGCCCTCCGTAATTCCGAGCCTTGTTTGATTTTGATACATATTCCATGTGATTATTTTTTTTAAAAAAGGAATGTTTATATATTCCCATTCCTATTTTTTAATGTTTACATGTACGTGTGTGCATGTGTGTGTGTGTGTGTGTGTGTGTGTGTGTGTGTGTGTGTGTTTGTGTGTAGATATAGATATGCCAAGATGTGCTATATATAGATATATGATGAAAATCCTTCATTATCTCTTCCAATAATTTGCATCTTTGCAGCCTGGAGGCTGGTTTATCATTTGGTGCCCTGAGCCTGGAACGTGACTTACATGTGTGAAGAAACTGGTATTTGTCAAACATTGCAAACAAGACCTTCCATTCTTCTTGTCTAATCTCTCTCCCTCCCTCTCTTTCTCACTGCAACAAGTCAGCCAGCAACGGAGAAAATAATTCATCTTAGCATTCAACCTGAGCACCTTTAAAAGTAGCAAATGACAGGGCGAGAAAAGCCCGACACCGCAAAGGCAACTCTTCTTGACACAATCGGTTGCAACGCAGAGGACAAGGGAGGACAACAAAATCTTGCACCACAGGGCAAGTTCCATCCACCTGCATGGAGGACACATGAAAATAAAACCTTTTGCATTCTATTTCTTGCCTACCGCTTCCATTCCATCATTGCCTCTCCCGTAAAGATGAAAGCTTTCAACATAAGGTGTCCATGGATGACTTCAGATCAGTGGTGGGATTCAAAAAAATTTATTACCGGTTCTATGGGTGTGGCTTAGTGGGCATGGCATGGCTTAGTGGGTGTGGCTTGGTGGGCATGGCAGGGGAAGGATACTGTAAAATCTCCATTCCCTCCCCACTCCAGGGGAACATTACTGCAAAATCCCCACCCCACTATCCTGCTTTCCAGCTCTGTTCTCCAGTGCGGGGCAACAAAAGAAGACCCAGCCAATCAGCTGGGACTTGGGAGGCAGAGAATAGATGGGGGCGGGGCCAGTTGGGGTGTGTGTGGTATTTGCTGGTTCTCTAAACTACTCAAAATTTCCGCTACCGGTTCTCCAGAACTGGTCAGAACCTGCTGAATACCCACCTCTAATTCAGATTTGTGTAAAAACAAATGTTTGCTTCCGACAATTGATGCAATTTCATTAGAACTTGTCAAGGGCTGGAATGCTTGTAAGAAGGGTCCCCATTGAATGACATCGAAATTGAAATTTGTTTCCTACCAGGGGAGGCCAATGTTTTCCTTGGGTATATGACGTGCCCCATTTTCAATAATCAAAGGCTTGAAAGCAGCTGGCCTTCTCTTCCTAATTCCAATTCTAACTTTTCTCGTGGCTGATCCATTTGCATATATCAAAACCCAAGCTTGGTGTCACATCTCTCTTGAAAGGTGACAGAGTTAAATGGTACCGTTCGGGCTGGACTTTATTTGTAAAACTGCCAGAATGAGGAAACCATGGCCACGTGAACCGCGGCTTGATTTAGAAAATGCTAAAATTTATGCTTCTCCCCCGTCATTTGCATTCAGTGATTTCCTTTGCATCTTCTGATGAGACTGATGGCTATTTCAGACAGCTGTCTGGGGAGAAATTTAATGAGAAAAAGGGTTTAGAGCAGTTTGGAAAGTTTTGCTGGAAACCTTGAAAAAAAAAATCTATCTTGAATCTAAACTAATTTCATTCACAGGAGGAAATGACCAGACACTTCTTGATCAGTTGGCAAAACTCAAGGTTTCTCAGAGTTTCATTTGTTGAGAAAATATAACCATGAGATTTTTCCACCCCGAGGATTTGGGAGACTCCGCTTTATGTGTGAATGTTTATGGGTGGCTGTGTTTCATCTCATCTCTTCTTTAATTTCTTACTTATTTCTGGTCACCATTCAAAGCCCTTAACTAGAGGTGCTTAATGGAGTCTCTTTCTGAATGTGGGTATGAAATTGTGGTTATCCATGGTTCTTAGACTAAAGCGTGGATTGGAAATCCAACTGCCTCTGCACATTCTTGTTGGTTGCGATGCAGTTTTGGGAAGTTAATTCAATTCTAGACATGTATTCCCAGAAGTAAACTTGATTGAGATTTGGTGGCATTGACTCTTGGAGAAGTGTAGTGAAGTCCAATCTTTTCTTGAAAACCTCCAGTGACGGAGCAACCACGACTCTGCAAACCAAACTCTACATGCAAAATCCATGTAAAGTAAAAATATTTCAAACAAAACATATTGAAATATGTAATGTAAATATCTTACAGATTAATGAAGAAAAGAATGGGATATGTTCTGACCTAGGCTTCCCAAGATCACAAAGCAAACTTCTTGTCCTGATAAAACCCCTATTATTTAGGTTAAAGTTAATTCCTCTCCAGCAAAGTCTTTGCAAACAGTCTTTCGTGAGATTTCACAACTACACACCTTTATCAGGCTTGGAGAGTTGACAGGCTGATATCTTCCAAACGCCATGCTGTTCCTTGGCAAGAAGTCAGGAACGGATCTTCACCCTAATGAATCGAACTAATTGTCTCCTGTAAACCCCATTCCCTTTCGCTCCTCTTTATTTCCTCTGAAAGGGGCCATTCATCATCCACCTAGGCCCTTACTCCTGAATTGACCCTTATGCACACCCCCTACAGGCCTTTTAGGAAAGGGGTGAGGTCATTAGTACACAGTTTAAGGTCAAAGTTTTGGGGGTTTGGGGAAGAAACCACAGAGTCAGGTAGAGTGTTCCAGACATTGACCACTCTGTTGCTGAAGTCGTATTTCCTGCAATCAAGTTTGGTGTGGTTTACCTTGAGTTTGTATCTATTGTGTGCTCTTGTATTGTTATGGTTGAAGCTGAAGTATTCATTGACAGGTAGGACATTGCAATGCATGCTTTTATAAACTATATTTTATATATTCTATAAATTCTCTCTCCATCTCTGTCTTCATCTCCCTCCCTCCCACTCTTTCTCACTTATCCTTTCTCTCTTTGTCTCTCTCTTCCACTCTCCCACTCTTCTTCCCTCTTCCCTTCTCTTGTTCTTCCTCTCTCTCTTCCTTTCTCCCTTTCTCGCTCTCTCTTTCATCCTTTTTCATCCTCCTCTGTCCGTCTCCATCTCTCTCTCTCACCCTCTCTCTCTCCCCCACTCTCTCTGCAGGCTACTATGGCAATGTAACTTGCAATAGAGCAACAACTTTTGCCAGCCTCTCCCTTCTGAGATTCCAGTTGCCTTATGGATTGAGCCGGATGCGAGAGGAACAGAGTCAGGCTGTCACAAGAGAAGGAATGTTAAATAACCTGGAAGCAGCAGGGGACAGAGATGGAGGAAAACCTGCAGATGTCACTTTCTGCAGGGAAAGTGAATTGACCAGCTGCCTGCCAAAGAACATCAGAGAGGGATCATCCACTGGCAATGTGTCTGATTGAGTGAAATCATTTGTATGTCTCTCCATTGCCAGATCATGTCAGTTATCCAGCAGGGAAAATGGGGAGGAAGCAATGACTCTTATTTCTGTATTTTCAGCCTCCCTGACATTTCTGCCCAACGGTTTCCAAACTCACGCTTCCTTAACTCCCACACTTTCAAAAGCAAAGTGGAGTTTCTTTTCCCGTCCCCATCCAAAAAGGGATGACGCATGTCGTTAAGATTTTGTTTAAAAAAATCTAAGCTGTAGTTTGATGACATTCAGGAAGACTAAAAGCAGTCCTAACCCCTCCCCCCAAAAAACAACAACAACAAAAAACCTACCAAAATAAACCAACTGCCAAAGAAGAAGACTTACCAGTCTAAAAAAAGCAAAACATTTTCAAACAAACCCAGATCAGCCTATGGCTAATGGAAAGCAGACGGCGGCTGTTCCTTCTCAGATACATTATCTCAAAGTTTCAAAACCTGCCTCCTTTAAGAAACACATTTCATAGAAAAGAGCACAGCAGGAAAAAAAATTAGAGATAGATAGGATTGGATGCTGAGTTTCTTTTCAAGAAAGCTAACTCTATCAAGTCTCCCGTTTAATTTCGCTCAGTCTTTGGGTAAATAAGCATGACCTCGGTTAGGAATTTAACATGCGGAAAAGATCAATCGGGAGGAATTGGTGTGATAGGTTTTGGACCCCTCCCCATCTCCCTCTCCCTCCCCCTTTCCCCTCTCTCCCCCCCTCTCTCCCTCCACCCTCTTTCCCTCTCCCTCTCCCTATTTTCCCCTTTCCCTCCCTCCCTCTCTCTCCCTCTCCCCTCTTTCTCTCTGTCTCCCTCTCCCTCTCTCTCTCCCTATCTTCCACCTTTCCCTCTCTCCCTCTCTCTCCCTCTCCCCTCTTTCTCTCTGTCTCCCTCTCCCTCTCTCTCTCCCTATCTTCCACCTTTCCCTCCCTCCCTCTCTCTCCCTCTCCCCTCTTTCTCTCTGTCTCCCTCTCCCTCTCTCTCTCCCTATCTTCCACCTTTCCCTCTCTCCCTCTCTCTCCCTCTCCCCTCTTTCTCTCTGTCTCCTCTCCCTCTCTCTCTCCCTATCTTCCACCTTTCCCTCTCTCCATCTCTCTCCCTCTCCCCCTCTTTCTCTCTGTCTCCTCTCCTCTCTCTCTCCCTATCTTCCACCTTTCCCTCTCTCCCTCTCTCTCCCTCTCCCCTCTTTCTCTCTGTCTCCCTCTCCCTCTCTCTCTCCCTATCTTCCACCTTTCCTCTCTCCATCTCTCTCCCTCTCCCCCTCTTTCTCTCTGTCTCCCTCTCCCTCTCTCTCTCCCTATCTTCCACCTTTCCCTCTCTCCCTCTCTCTCCCTCTCCCCCTCTTTCTCTCTGTCTCCCTCTCCCTCTCTCTCTCCCTATCTTCCACCTTTCCCTCTCTCTCTCTCTCTCCCTCTCCCCCTCTTTCTCTCTGTCTCCTCTCCCTCTCTCTCTCCCTATCTTCCACCTTTCCCTCTCTCCTCTCTCTCCCTCTCCCCCTCTTTCTCTCTGTCTCCCTCTCCCTCTCTCTCTCCCTATCTTCCACCTTTCCCTCTCTCCCTCTCTCTCCCTCTCCCCCTCTTTCTCTCTGTCTCCCTCTCCCTCTCTCTCTCCCTATCTTCCACCTTTCCCTCTCTCCATCTCTCTCCCTCTCCCCTTTTTCTCTCTGTCTCCCTCTCCTCTCTCTCTCCCTATCTTCCACCTTTCCCTCTCTCCCTCTCTCCCTCTCCCCTCTTTCTCTCTGTCTCCCTCTCCCCTCTCTCTCTCCCTATCTTCCACCTTTCCCTCTCTCCATCTCTCTCCCTCTCCCCTTTTTTCTCTCTGTCTCCCTCTCCCTCTCTCTCTCCCTATCTTCCACCTTTCCTCTCTCTCCCTCTCTCTCCCTCTCCCCTCTTTCTCTCTGTCTCCCTCTCCCTCTCTCTCTCCCTATCTTCCACCTTTCCCTCTCTCCCTCTCTCTCCCTCTCCCCCTCTTTCTCTCTGTCTCCCTCTCCCTCTCTCTCTCCCTATCTTCCACCTTTCCCTCTCTCCATCTCTCTCCCTCTCCCCTCTTTCTCTCTGTCTCCCTCTCCCTCTCTCTCTCCCTATCTTCCACCTTTCCTCCCTCCCTCTCTCTCCCTCTCCCCCTCTTTCTCTCTGTCTCCCTCTCCCTCTCTCTCTCCCTATCTTCCACCTTTCCCTCTCTCCATCTCTCTCCCTCTCCCCCTTTTTCTCTCTGTCTCCCTCCTCTTCTTTCTCTCTGTGTCCCTCTCTTTCTCTCTCTCTCTCTCTGTCTCCCTAATTCGCATTGCAGCTAGACTTTTGGTGTGTGTGTGTGTGCATGCTCTCAACTGCTCTGCATTCCAAGCATGTGGAGTGGAAAAACTCGTGATTTTCATGTTTTGTAGTATTGTCATGCAGTCAAAACAAAATTATGTCTTTCTAGCTGAAAAAAAAAAAAAATCCCAGGAGGAATATTAGAAAGAAATAGAACAAATCAAGCAAACTCCAGGCTAGATAAAACAATTTGGAATGTAGTATGATGCATAGCCTTAATTAGGTTTCAGAAAAGCCAGAGTAGGAACACAATTCTATACTTATGATCTACCAGCAGAGAGGCTATCTCATTTCGGAGAAACTGTCCTGTAGCCGTAGGAAGGCCTGGCCTACCAATTTATTCACTTATTTATTGCAATTATTTCAACCGGGCCTTCCATGATAACAATCCTTTTCAAAGGGTTTGGGGGGCAATCTTTAAAAAAAAAATGGAAATGCATTTACGATAAACATGCTTTAAAAGCAAATAAATGAAATGGTTTTGGGATCTTCCCCTCATGACCATTGGTAACAATGGCCTAGAGGCATAGATGCACTGTTTCTTTTTTTCACCCCAGAGTTATAGGATTGCTTTAAGAAATTACAGTCAGGGCTCCATTCCTTGTAGTCCCAAACTCTCCATGAAAATTGAATTTGCACAGCTCTGTTTTGGTAAGAAAAAAGTGCTTTACCCCTCCCGGCTAAATGTTCTAGGAAAATCTTCATTGTTTCACTCAACTGCTTTTAGGTGTCAAGTGCAAAGAATCAGGTCCACACACAAATTCCAGTTAAGATTTATTGCTCAAACCTAAACAGAAGAATCTAATCAACTAACAGTCGGCACTAAATTGGTACTAGATAAGAGGCAATGGAATTCAGGAGGGGTTGGACACATAACGATTCTAGGCTGAGTTCTCTCTTGACTCCACCCCCAGACTATGCCTCTTTTTTCCCTTCATGTGGTCTACTTTATAGTCTGATCCACTTTTTTCTCTTAAGGGGCATCAGGGAAAAATTCCATTAAACCTGACTTGTACTCAAATAAGTTTTCAACCAAGTCCTGAAAATTAGAAAAATTCTACAAGAATAGAATAGAATAGAATAGAATAGAATAGAATAGAATAGAATAGAATAGAATAGAATAGCTATTGGAATGAAGAATAGGATAGGATAGGATAGGATAGAATAGAATAGAATAGAATAGAATAGAATAGAATAGAATAGAATAGAATAGAATAGAATAGAATAGAATAGAATAGAATAGAATAGAATAGAATAGATGGAAGAGACCTTGGGGGTTTTCTAGTCCAACACCCTGCTTAGGGAGAAAACCCAAAATCACTTCAGAAAATGGTTGTCCAATCTCTTCTTTAAAACTTCCAGCATTGGAGCATTTACAACTTCTGGAGTCAAGTGGTTCCACTGATTAATTCTCCTAATGGTCAGGAAGTTTCTCCTTAGTTCTAGGCTGAAGAAGAGAAGATAGCCATTCATCCATTCATTCATTCATTCATTCCTTTTTTTTTAAAAAAAAATAAAACTTCAAAGTTCCTGAAGTTCCGTTAAAACTTGTTTCAGTTTCCCTTCCATCCACCATTGGGCATGCCTGCGAATGCCCACCCAACCACCCATGAATGGCCTCATCCATCCCAGATCCAGAACAGACGAGAAACGTCCCCAATCACCAAGTGAACTACCCAGGGGAGGGCTCTCCCTGGGTAACCAGGTGAACTTCGTACAGCAGTCTTTTTGGCAGCTGAAGCCACAGCCAGGCTGCAGGGAGCAAAGACAAGAAAACTAATGGGAAAAAAATTCTAAGCACTTGAGGGGCCTTATTGATTTTTGCCTGTGGAATGCATTCTAGACACAAGCAAAGATTGCTGAAATGTCCAGATTAAGAAAGTCAGCAAAAGGGCAAAGCAGATATGTGTTGAGGAGGGGTAGGTGGGTGGGCTGGTGCTTCTGATTTGCTGCCTTGATAATCTTCCTAATCGACTTGACAGCTGATGCATAGATCTTCAGCATTTATCTCTAAACACTATATATATATATATATATATATATATTCTTAAATCATATATATATATATGATTTATCCCCTCCAGGGGGTGTTGGTAATGGGGCTTCTGTGATGCAAAATAACCTTGATCTTGCAGTTAAAGCAATGATATTGTCTTTTTTCCTCCCCTGATTAGATCCTCTGGGTATTACGGCAAACATATCTATTCATTCTTCTTGATGCTCCTGTATAATTTCCTTTAATGTTAATTGCAACTATAGAGAGATCAGACCTTGTGTTGGTTTTCCTGGCCTTGCGCTGCTCCCTACTGTGGTTGAAAGGCTGTGATTATTCACGACCACTGCTTTGAACAGTCTTGCTTAACTCTGAAAGAAGGCTGGTATCTTCAGATTTTGTGACGGGAGGAGAGGAAAAAAAAAAAGAAATGAAACAGATTCACAGGGTAGCTAGGAAAAAAAGATGCGTCTGGACCTCAGTTTTATAGCTTGCTGTCAAAACAAACCACACAAGAATAGATAGAAGGGAATATTTGTAGCTCAGGATTGAATTGTGAGTGTCAGGAAATAAGGAAGTGAGACTGTTTCCTTGAAGTCTATTCTATGTTATCTCTCTGCAAGAATCTGAACTTCTAACTGCCAAAGCAAATTGGCAGTAGATAAGAGAATGGAATCCAAGGTGGGCTGGGCTTAGATCTCTTGTGGGCACAAAGGGACTCAAGATTGATGGTGCATTTGACTCCTCCCCCCCCACTTCGGCTCAGGCTGGTCATTTCCTACAGTAATGTCCTTGGTACTCTCTGTGCTTGGTTGCTTTCTTGCAGTCATTTCATTATCCAAATAGGTAGCATCATCAGTGCTAGAAAGGAATGGTCTTCACCCAGTGGTGGGATTCAAATAATTTAACAACTGGTTTTCCACTCTAATGATTTATTCCAACAACCAGTTCACCAAACTTCTCAGAAAGTTAACCATCAGTTCTCCCAAACTGGTGTGAACTGGTTGAATCCCATCACTGTCTCCTCTTCAAGAAAATGACCAAGCAATATCAGTAATAGTAACGTTATTTACTTATAAATAATAATATTGTTCCCACTTATAATTTCCAACTTTGTGGTCTAACCATTTGTAAAACAAAATCCATGTTAAAAAACATGCTGTACCTTCTTTGTCTTTTATCTTTAATGTTAGCCTATCCATTTCCGCACAATCTAATCCTTTTTAAATTATGCTGTCATCTGTATAAGTAAATTGACTCAGACAATATACTGTATAATTAAGCACTTATATAAGTTAAAGAATAATGTACAAATAAAATTTATTTTTAAAAAAAGAAAACAACCAAACAACTAAGCTCACAAACCATATGGTAATTCGATTAAATTTCACCCTTTCGGAGAGGGCAGAGTTTAGTTAGCTTAGAATTGCAGATAGTCCTTGATTAATGTCTCCATTGGGGATCAGCAATTCCATTGCTAAGAACCTTGGTTGCAAAGCAAAATTCATGTGACCATGTCAATTTATGATGACAATTCTAGTGCTTCGCTATTGTAAAGTGAAGTACTCATGATTGTTAAGAACAATGTCGTGTGACCATGACTTAGAATAGAATAGAATTCTGTTATTGGCCAAGTGTGATTGGATACCCAAGGAATTTGTCTGGGTGCAAATGCCCTCAGTGAACATAAAAGAAAAGATGCAATCATCAAGAGTCAAGAATCATAAGATACAACACTTAATAATGGTCAGAGGGTACAATAAGCAATCAAACAACTTCCTGCCAGCTTCCCCATTGATGTGGCTTGTTGGATACTAGCTGGGAAGATTACAAATGTCAACCATAGGATGTCAACAAATGTCAACAATTGTAAATGTGTGCCAGTTGCTGAGCACCTGAATTAGGATCACATGCCATTGGAATGGCGCACAGGCCACAACTTTGAGGACCAGTGATAAAGTCTCCTCACTTAGAGCTCTTGTGAATTCAAACGGTCATTGGACAAATGGTTGTTAACCAAGGACCAACTTTAACAATTGAGAATTGGGCTGCTGCTATACCAAAATCTGGTAGATTCGTATGTTTTTCCTCTATTCTTCTTGCTGAAGAGTCATGAACAGAGAAAATGCTGCTATTCCATGCTATTTCTGTGCGTGATACTCATTTCCTTGAGCCAATTTTGCATCCAGCCCGAGCAGTCTTCATTTTCTATCTAGTTCCATGTTTAATAACAGAAATACCCCTGCCTTTGTCAATATATTTGACTAGACAAGGTATTTCGTTCATAGTGGCATGCTTCTAAAGTTTTTTGCCTTATATAGCAACCCATCTAATGATATCCATCTCAGCATGAGGGTTGAAAATGCTACTCTCGCTGTTTTTCTTGTTTAATTTTGCTTCTTTAGGAAAACCACAACATATGTTTACATTTATAAAGAGGCAAGAATTATTTAAGACAGGCTCTGAAAAATGTTCTTTCTTCTCAACAAGT
Source organism: Pseudonaja textilis (assembly GCF_049901715.1). NCBI lineage: Eukaryota > Metazoa > Chordata > Lepidosauria > Squamata > Elapidae > Pseudonaja > Pseudonaja textilis. The sequence continues at coordinate 15,558,938 of NC_142001.1, forward strand.
CAGCTGAAAGACGGCAAGACAACATCTGACTGCTGCTCCATATTTACTGGGATATTTCTTCCAAAGAAAATTAAAGATTATCAAAGATAAAAGGAAGATACAAAGTGTGTTTGCTTTATCTTGTGGCTATCTCTACTGGGCCAAGAAAGTTCGAATTTCTCTATCATGAAGGCAACAGATTTCTCCAGAAAGACAATGTGTAAGAAGTAACTTAGAAAAGGTTAGTAATGGAATTGAAGAGCCTTATGGCCAGTTATCTAATTCAAAAAAAAGTATTATAGTAGCAATAGCACTAGACTTATAAAGTACTTTACAGTGATTTACAGCCCTCTCTAAACTGTTTACAATGTTGGCATATTGCCCCCAACAAACTGGGTCCTCATTTTACCTACCTCAGAAACATGAAAGGCTGAGTCAACCTTGAGCCTGGTGAGATTCGAACTGCAAAATTGCAAGCAGCCAGCAGAAATAGCCTGCAGTACTGCACTCTAACCACTGCGCCACGACATCTCATAACAAATGAAAAGTAACAAATGAAAAGCTGGAGATTCGGTGAATTGAGCACTAACTCCCACAAAGGAAAAAGTACTGGTAGATCCTCAACCAAGAAGCTTCCTGTATTCTCCAGAACCTTGAAGAGAATCTGTTTAATATGCAGCCACCATGATAATTCCAGCACACGGACCTCTTTATGCCAATTTTAAATCATAAAAAATAGTCTGGAAAAATCTCCTGTCAGTTCATTCAATAAAGGAAGTCAGACATTTGTTACAAATATTAAGATGAAGAAACCCATTGAGTTGAAAACAATGGAGAAGAAGAGAAAAGAAGAAGGACCACAATTATTAATTGGGCTTCTAGTCTTCCAGACAATGAATCCATATTCAAGCATACGTACGCAAATATATGTAAAACAAAATTGTTTTTAATCTACTCTCTCCTGTACCGAATGGCAATATTTTTAATAATGCCTGTTTTTAATAATGGGTTTTTAAAATATATATACTAGACAATTTGGCCCCTATTGGGTTATTGTTTCAGATATATTTCCTTACCTAAACTGAGAAAACAGAATAACCAAGAGTGGGTTAAACAGCACTGGAGCAAGGGCAACTCCTGGCTTCACAATTGAATTTCCTTGTAGGAATCTGGTAGGGAGCATTGGAAATTTCCCTTCTTTTCCTTTTCCTCCTTTCTCCCTTCCTTTCTTTGCCAGGATCCCTTTCCTTCCTTTCAAAGTTCATGAAATACTTTCTTTTGGGGGGGTCTTCTGTCCAGTCTCCCCAAACCCCTATCAATATGTAAGTATTCTTTCTTTTTTTGAGCTGTGATGAAGTTGTTTTCCATAATTCAAAGAGTGTGGGCCACACTGACTTATCCTTATTTGAGGATATCTCTTCTGGACAGGCTCCATTAGATGACATGACCTCCCACCCAAGTTTCCTCTAGTCTCTTATAGTTGCTGCGTAGGATATCCACCACAGCCTAATCATTTCAGAGGAATCGAATGAGGAAAAATGTGGCATTCTGCTGAATACAACCTGTAAATTGTAGCTTACCAATCTTTTATTAGCTTAATATTCAGTTAAGAGTAATAATTGCTTTATGCATCCTGATAAGTGTTTCTACTAACTGCGTTTCGACATCTAGACGAGCAAAAAGCTTCATTCTAACTTGCTTTTCAGTCTAGACTGACTTTTGGCTTAGACAATTCCTTCCTTGCCCTGTGTTTCTTTTATTTCCTGTAGTTGCCATTTTAATTTCACTCTTTAAAAAAACCAGTTTGTAGGTTTTGATTGTTCACTATGATGGGGCATCACAGCAATAGAAATTACCCTTAAAGGAAGTTTTGACAACAATTGATTGTTGCCTTATCTTTGCGCCATTTGTTATCAGCCTAGCTGCCAACTCATTGCAGACTGTGTGTTTATCTTGATGAGATAATACTCTATGGACACCATCACACAAGATTCACAAATTGGAAGACTGTGTGATTTTCCAAAGTGTTACCCCTCAAGGCAAACTGCATCCAAATAGATAGCAAGCAAAAACAACTTTAGATGGCCAGATCTATTTACGGGATTATAAACAAGCAGCCATAACTTTCAATTTATCTGTTGAAACAGGTTTACATGTGTTGGTGAATCAATTGGTTCTGACTGTTCACTTGTACAAATTTTGGGGTTCAGCATTCTTTTGTGTGGGACACACAACACTCAATAGTAAAGCACATTTAGTTTAGCATGTCATACAAGCCTAAACCATATGTTCAGTTTAAGGATTAACTTTAACATACAATTGTCCCAAAGATGTTTTGTCAAAAGGCAACTGGACTTCTTGTTTTTGCTTGAAGATGTTTTGCTTCTCCTCCAAGAACAGATAAGTTCTGAACTGAAGAAACTTTCTGGATGAGAAGAGAAACATCTTCAAACAAGAACAAGGAGTCCAGTTGCCTTTTGACAAAACATCTTTGAAAAAGCACCTCTGGGACAACCATGACCTGGATGACTGAGAATCTCCATAGATGTTTAACATACCATTCAAACTCCAAGTGTAACTTTCAACTTCCCATCTTTGGCTCAAAGTGAGAAGCAAATAAACAGTAACCAGATGAAGACATGGTGCCATTAGATCCTCTACGGAACTGATCTTTGGACATTGAGATAGATGGGTGGATGGACAGATGGACAAATGTAATAGACTAGGTCTGGACTAGGCAATAGTGGATTTCAGATGTTTTGACCTTCACTTACCATCTGTTGGTAAGATTTAGATGATTAATCTCAGTAATCCAAAACATCTGGAATGTGTTTAATTGTCGATCTCCAGAATAATGGAATAAGTTTTTGATTGCAAGCAAAATACATTAATGCACCTTGGTGCTTTTATATACATTTCTCTGCTTTTATTTACTTTTTACCACAATCCGGAAGTACCTCAGTGCTTCTGACTCATGTGAAAAAAATCCCCCTGCAATACTGAAGGATATTCAAGAGTTCACCAGCAAAGAGTCATCATTAAGAGATCTGCAGTTTTGTTAAAATAAAAATAGAAGATTATATTATATACCCTTAGTGAAGCGAAACTCTCCATGTCATAAAGCAGCTTGTTCCACTATATGATATCTCATAAAATCAGGAAGTGAAACATCTCCTCAGGAAGTAAAATGCCTCCTCATCTTGGTATACCTCCATTGAAATTAATCCAATTTAATTATCATTTTCTAAAATGTGGAGCCCAGAACTGGACACAGTTCTCCAAAAAGAATCAGACCATGGCAGAGTAGAAGAAAACACTTTCTTTTTCCAGGGTCTGAAATTTTCAAAATCATTGAAATGCTAAGAGTTCTAGGCCTTGAAAATTATTTATTTAGGTCTTACCTGACGTTTAATGGTTGAAAATCTCCTATGATACCAATAAAGGAGAATATCCGTAACTCAGGGTTGAAATGAGGGGTTCTGGGTGCTCTCTGAGCTTGCTTGTTTTCTTACAGACATTTCATTATCCAAACTAGATAGTATCATCGGTGCTAGAACCGATGATGTGTCCTAGTTTGGGTAAGGAAGCTCAGAGAGCACCAAGGATCCCTCAAACACCTATTGTCACGGTTCCAAGTAATAAATCCACTGCAAGCAAAACTCAGAGGCAGGTAGATTCCTCAAAGAATAGCTTTACTGGAAATATCAAATTGGCACATATCTGGTGAAAACCAACTCAGAAGGGCCCCTTGGTTTTCACCTAATTAAAAGTTTTTCCCCCCAAACCCAAACAATCAGTCACATGGCCCACTCAAGGCAGCATCTGCTGGTTAGGTGACCACTCCTCCTTCCTCCGGCCAACTGTGAGAACGTCCTAGCTTCCCAAAAGAAAGTATTTTATTTTTGACTACACATCCCCAGCTATTTCTAATCCCCCCTGTCCTTAGCCCTCGCTCCAGTGTGGGCAGAGTTGGGCTTCAAAAATTTTAGCAAGGGTTCTCTGCCCAATTGCTTAGTGAGCATGGCCATGGTGGGTGTGGTCTAGTTAGCCTCCTGCACCATGGCTGAGGAGGGGTGTTTTTGCACTCCCTGAGCTCCAGAGGCTTTCTTTGAGCCTCCGGGAGGGCAAAAATGGCCTCCCCGGGCTCTGGAGGCTCTCTGGAAGCCAGAATTGGTCCATTTCTGGCCTTCCCGAACTTCCACAAGGGCCGTTTTTCACCCTCCCCAAGCCTCTGCGTGCACCTGCATCCAAAACAGGCCACGTAGGGACTCCTGGGAGGGGTGGGGTGGAGTGGGCAGGTCCAGCCAGGAGTGGGATTTGAGGGTTCTCTGAACTATGCAGAATATTAGCTCGGGGGATCTTCTGAACCCCTGCGAACCCCCAGCAGCCCACCCCTGAGTGGGACAACACTGAAGCTCCAAGATGGCTTCAGCTTCAGGGTTGACACCTATGATTATTCTTCCATTTGAGAATTTTTTTTTAAAAAAAAAACTAGACTCCAGTCATAGACCTTTTTCTTCCAAACACCATTCCGCCATATACTCTATCATCCCATCTACCCTGTGTTTCCACTGAACTCTGCATTAATTCATGTCTTTAATTTTCATAGCAGTGCACAGTTAAACCAACAGTAACGTTAACATTGAAGGGAGGATCTGCTCAGGTTTTATTCTGTTCATTGCACCGTTGTTGCCTGGAGACACGCTAAACACTTATTTATTTATTTCACACTCCCTCCAATTGAATGGATTCTATTATTTAAATTGGCAGGAAAGCATTTATGTCAGCAAAGAACGAAGCGGCATTTCAGATAGGAAGCGGGTTGGCTGAAAGGGCTCCTATTTTAAGCATTCTTCATCCAGCAAGGAATTAAAACTAAAATACATGAGTAAATTACCTTTTGGTTCCAAATAGAATGCCACAAATGACATATTGCATTTCCAGGCACAATAAGCTGATGTGTGTTTTAACTGATAGGTTTCTACTCGCTTGTCATCCATAGATAATTAGAAGATGAATATGATTTCGGCAAAAAGCACACAGTATAAAATTACTAAGCAGAAGGGGAAGAAAACTAATTTGTTGCTTGATCAAAAGAAAAAAAAAGAATAGGATGATTGCATATCTACAAATATTATGGTTATCCTTTATATAAATCATGCACATAGTTAAGTAAGTCTTACATGTTACATAATACTACATTTGTTTTTGGGGCTGCAGCAGCTGCTAATTCTTTGAAACTTTATTTATTTATAAAATGTATTTGCTGCCCGACTTGTATCCAATGGCTCTTTGTGACCCACTTTATGAAAGCCAGGTACAGTTATGTCCTTTTTTCTAAGGAGTCCTTAAAATTGAATAAATAGTGTGTGTCTGTATTTTATCTGCACACTGTTTTTTCCCAGGGCCCTTAAAGCATTGTTAAAGCAACAAAAAAATAATAATAATGGTGAACTCTGAGATATAGACTTCAGTGCCCATCAATATCAACCAACATGATTAATGCCAAAGGTTCTACCATCCAAAACCTCTCAACAACGCTACATTGCCCTGTCATAGCAGTCAAGCTTGGAAGATAATAAGAAATCCATAAAGCAGAAATACATATTTATATTGGGGATTCTACCTGGAAAATACAGTAAGGAAAATGCATGTTTGGTTATTCATATATTAACTGCTGCCAGAAATGTGTTTGCACAAAACTGGAAGAGTGAAGAGATACCTACAGATGAGAGTGTGATTAAGAAAATATTACAATGTGTGGAAATGAATAGATTAATGCTGGCAATTAAGGGGAAAAGAGCAAACTGAATACTATATGGGATGGGATTTATTTTATCAATGGTTAAATAATAATAATGGAAATATCAGCATTCCAGCAACCCTCCCTTCCAACCAATAATTCTGAGACAGACATCTCTCAAAGGTTCTTTTATTTGGATGGTAAGTGGCACATCTGTGGAATCCTGAATCTGAAAGTTTCGGGTTTCCTTTCAAATGTCAAAACTACAAATTTAGCAAACCCATGCAAACTGTTACAAAGAAGGAAGGGAAAAACCCTTCTGTGTTAATAAACAGATTTAACATTTTAATGAAATTTTCTTTCTATGCCCCTGTCCTTTAAAAGATCACCTTGTTTATGACACTAGAGGAGGAAATATGAAATGAACTATTTATGGTTCTTTCTCTTTTACTTATTGATTTGTTTGTTTGTTAGTTTTTCTTTTTGACATTGCTAGCTCCGCTCTTAGTCCCTTTACATGAAAAAAAATGTTTCGGTCTTCCTATAAAAAAGTTAATTTCAATCTTTAAAAAAATGGACCAGGAACAAAGATGTCAGATTGTGCACAATAGGTGAGACAACCCAGGAACAAATACAATAAACAGGTTTGTGTTTACATATACTGGCTTTATCCTTGCAAAAACATATATACGTACAAGTACTTTGAGACAGACCTTGAACAAAAAGGCACACAGCATTTACAGCACAGAAGCCCACACAGAGCGAGAGAGACACCCTCACAGGGCCTGTCTTATATTACAGCCTCTTAAAGCGGTAGCAGTCAAATAACCCTGCTTACTCATTGCTACCATTGCATCCTCATTATATCATAACGGTATTACAGCAGCTGGTCAGTTATTAAATCAACATTACCCTGACAAAGGGGGAACTTGATTGCAGGTTGGAAGCAGAACATGAATAGCGTATTTCCTGCTTCTGTCTCTCATGTTTCAAAAAAGGCAACATTTTGATTCTGTTTTTTAGCCCATCGCTTCAGTTCTTTGTTAGAGGGACTCTTGGTTGCTGCTCGATTTCTTTTTGTTTTTTGTTTTGACTTGGAAGAGGCTGAACAGCTTTCACAACATAATATTACACAAAGTCATTTGACTAAAATGAACTGGCATGTAAAATCCCAGCTGCATTAGGGTTTTTCTATTATATTGTATTTAAATGTGCGTGTCATGAATTCCCTGTTGATTGTTCCATTATTATAATATTTGTGACTTATGTTTACAATAAAAGAGATGAAGGAATAGCAACAGATATTACATATTTAACCAACTCTGCAAAGCAAAACCCACCAGGCATGTTGAATTACAAGCTTTTGGTATCTTCCTCTGATGAATTTTATTCTGGTACTGTTTCTGATTCTTAGAAGGAATCAGAGGATGGTTGAGGATGCCTTATAATTAAACCAGAAGAAAGTCCATCTAGCACAACATGGGTCAGCGCTTCAAACACCTTTCATTTTAGCCATATTCTTGCTCTGGACAAATGCCAACCTTTTCCAAATTGCCAATTTGCAATTTGCCCATGGAAGAGAGTATACGTAGCTTAGGGTTGAATTGTGAGGTCGTTGGCACTCATTGAACTTGATGGTTTTCTTGCAAGACATTTCATTACCCAGCTAGGGAACATCATCAGGGCAATCTGCAACTTCCTACACAAAATGCACCAAGAATTTTGCATCAGGGGAGACAGATTGGTGGATATAATTGTATCATTTTTTTTCAAGCATGCCTAAGAAGCACGCAGGGCCAAATTGTAATGTGGATGGGGCAAGCAAATCAAAAGGGAGCTTCTCAAGCTGTAAAAGACACTTTGTGTGTCTGTGTGTGCATGTGTGTGTTGTATTGTGTGGAATTGGACTTTCAGATTGGCAAGATTCTGTTAGCTGTAGCTTTGCAACGAAATAGAATTGACTCATCTGATTAGGGTTCTGGTCCAGTAAGACTAAGTCTTGCAAGTCTGAACTTTTATCTCTCTCCCCACCCACTTCTCTTTATAGCCCCCAAAACTCGACTGTAGTTAAAACCTGATCCACATTCCTGCTGAGGGCTAAGCCACCTTAACAGGGATTCAATCAAGATCACCTGAGGTACTAGTACCTCCATAAAGCTTTAATAAGACCACCTTTAGATTACTGCATCCAGTTTTGGTCACCACACTATAAAAAAAAATGTTGAACTCCAGAAAGAGTGCAGAGAAGAGCAACTGGGATGATTAGGGGACTGGAGGCTAAAACATATGATGAATGGTTACAGGAACTGGGCATGGCTAGTCTAGTCAAGAGAAGGACCAGAGGAGACATTATAGCAGTCTTCCAATATTTGAGGGGCTGCCACAGAGAGGAAGGGGTCAAACTATTTTCTAAAGCGCCTGTAGGCCAGACAAAGAATAAGGGGTGGAAACTGAACAAGAACCTGGAAATAAGGAGAACTTTTCTGACAGTAAGAACAATCAACCAGTGGAACAGAAGTTGCCTTCAGAAGTTGTAGGAGCTTCATCCCTGGAAGCTTTCAAGAAGATACTGGACTACCATTTGTCAGAAATGGTACACAATCTCATGCTTGGGTGGGCAGTTCAACTAGATGACTTACAAGGCCCCTTCTAACTCTCTTATTCTGCTCTGTTCAGTAGCCACCTTTTATCTGATCATCTCCTTGGCTGCATTTCTTTTTCCTGTCTCTTAAAATCATTACACATGTATAACCACATGTGTTATACTAGAAAAGGTACAAAAAGAGAGAAAGAGAGAGAGAGAGAGAGGAGGCAATCAAAGTGATTAGAAGCTCTTTGATGAGGAAAGACTACAGCAACTGCAATTCCTCAATCTAGAACAAAGGAGGCAAAGAAAAACCATGTTGGAAACATGTGCGTTCATGTGCGTGAGTCCAATCTCCACTGAATCTCCTAATCGATTTGTTAGGCAGCCGATCCCAGGCTCCGAATTGATTTGCCGATTTGATCAAACTGGCTTTGAACTGAATTTTTTTGATCTGAAGCTTCATGGAGGCCTAATCCCTACAGCCTTTGAGCCAAGATGTCCTAGAAATCAAAACAGATGAATAAGTGAAAACAGAAGTCAATGCACCATCGGTTCTGATCAGCCCTCAATGGGCGTCGTTGGAAATGTGAACCTTGGATTTTGGGGAACTGAAATGGATTATCTGAAAAAGTAGGAGGGGAGCTTCAGTTCCTGTCTCCCATCTGTTTTTCCAAATTAGAAAATATTTAGTTAGAGCTCGATGCCAACATGGAAATGAAGCAGACGTCTCTCTCTGGACCACTGCAAGGGCCCAAGTGACTCACTTTGCTGGCTGATCTTCTGGTGCAGCCGTAGCCAAAACAGTCAGATATGCCTGTCATTACCTTGTCCTCCAGAGAGATATTTTGTGTGCTTCTAATTAAAAATAATCCCATCTTCTCCCCTCAGTTGTCTCCACTACCAAATATCCCAGCCACCCTCTCCTGCCAGCTGAGACTCTGGAACAGATGACATTGTAATCCTGTTCTTTTTCTTTTTTTTTTTTTTGGAGGGGGGCTGGAAATGCACCCTCCCCATCCTCAACCCTAATTAGCCACTTGTGTTGCTGCTTTGTATAAGATGTATCTGTTGTTTGCACGCCTGGATGAATTCCTGTCATCCATTGAAGAAAAAAGTCATCAGCAACTCCCTCTGGGTTTCTGTCTCTTTTACTTTTAATTGCTAAGCATACTGTGTGTATAGAAGGCTGGGGTTGGGGGAAGGAGAATATTATTTTCTTTTAAAATGGCATTCAGGGATGTCTCCTGAAACTGTTGATGTAGACTTTAGCAGCTTTCTGTCTCTGCTGACCATGCTGACAACGGCAGCCACTGACTTGGCAAGGGGCGGGGAAGAATTGGGCAAAAACCAAATCCTCCTTGCATAACAGTTGCCTTTGTTTAGAAATAAGGATACGTGAAATTGTTATCCTATCATTGGTCTGGCAAGCTCAGATTGGTAGCAACTCAATTTTCCAAGAACCTCTTTCATTTAAATTGTCATTTATGGTGTACAGATCTTTCTTGCTTAAAGTTGTGTGGAAAATGTACAAAACTCTGGTTTTTAACTGCACATCAATTTCATCTGTAGTTTGTAGATTTCCTGGCAGGTATAATGTGGAGAATGCAGAACTGTGAGTGGCAAACAACTTTGCAGAATGGGGAGAGGATTTTCCATGCTACCAAATAATAGAGTTGGAAGGGATCTTGAAGGTCTTCTAGTCCAACCCACTGCTCAGGAAAGGAGACTCTATACCAATCCAGGCAAATGGCAATCCAATCTCTTCTTAAAAACCTCCACTGATGGAACACCTACAGCTTCTGGATACAAGTTGTTCCACTGATTAATTGTTCTGTCCCGAAATTTCTCCTTAGTTCTAGGTTGCTTCTCTCCTTGATTACTTTCCATCCATTACTTCTTGTTTAGCCCTCAGGTGCCTTGGAGAATACATTGACCCACTCATCTTCTCCATAGCATCCCCTCAAATATTGGAAGCCTGCTACCATGTCACCCCCTAGCCCTTCTCTTTGTTAGACTGTGTTTGTTAAACTTTGTTAGACAATGATCTTTGTTAGACGATGGTTTGGTTCTGCAACCCAACAGGACAGACACAGACTTCAGAGGATAATTAGGACTGCAGAAAACACAATTGCTACCAACCCGCCTTCCATCGAGGACCTGTACACTGCATGAGTCAAAAAAAGGGCTTTGAAAATATTTACAGACCCCTCACATCCCAGACATAAACTGTTTCCACTCCTACCCTCAAAACGACGCCATAGACACTGCACATCAGAACAACTAGACACAAGGACGGTTTTTCCCCAAGCGCCAGCATTGTGCTAAACAAATAATTCCCTCATTGTCCAACTATTTACAAAGTCTGCACTACTATTAATCTTCTCATCACTCTTTATCACCCCTCCCCTGCTGCTTGTGACTGTATGACTGTAACTTTGTTGCTTGTATCCTAGTGATTTATATGGACTGTTTCCTAGTATGATTTGATTGTTTATTATACCCTATGACTATTATTAAGTGTTGTACCTTCTGATTCCTGACTCTTGATGAATTTATCTTTTCTTTTATGTACACTGAGAGCATTTGCACCAAGACAAATTCCTTGTGTGTCCAATCACACTTCACCAATAAAGAATTCTCTTCTCTTCTCTTCTCTTCTCTTCTCTTCTCTTCTCTTCTCTTCTCTTCTCTTCTCTTCTCTTCTCTTCTCTTCTCTTTTCTTCTCTCCTATCCTATCCTATCCTATCCTATCCTATCCTATCCTATCCTATCCTATCCTATCCTATCTAGCAACTCTAGCTGCCTAATCTAAACCAATTAAAATTGTCTTGAGGAAGATATTGCAAAATAAATTCTCTTTTCCAAAGGAAGACATTCACCCTGAAAACAGGATGCCAGAGTTTAGCTCAAAATTAAATTTTACATTTTACAAGAATTGTATTGTTATTAGAAGCAATAGTATTATTAAGTCTAGACTTAGTTAAGATACATTTTCTATAGTGGGGGAAGAAACTGAAGCTCAGTGTAGGGCAGGTCATTTCCATCTGGTTGGGCAACCTGACTGAGAGGTTCAGAAAAGGTGAATCCTATCAAATACCTTTATAATAAACCCTTTTGTTCTTCGGGAATAAAGCTGCAGTCGATAGCGATGAAAATGTCAGTTTTGATACAGTCTTATTTTTCAACTGCAGACATGTGTAATATTTTGCAGATGGATGACCATGCCTATTTTTGGCCCATGTTTTTTTTTTTTTGAGTTATCCTTTTATACAACACACACACACATGCTCACTCACTCTCTCTCACACACACATGAATCTTGAGTTTCTAGTGTGGTACCTGGGAGGAGGAGGAGGAGGAGGGGGAGGAGAAGGAGGAGGAGAAGGAGATGAAAACACCATATTTGAGCTTTATCCAGAGAAGTTTTGAAATTTGGTTGGGTGGATTCTGAGCTGGTGTTAGATACCAAATGGCTTTCCTGTTGGTGTGCTAAAATACAGGAATACAATCTGGTGGAATTGAATTGGGAAGGAGGTGAGATTCAGTGCAGGAACTTCAGAACGGGATAAGAAATTGAATACCATCTGAAGAAATATCTTGACTGGTTTGGAAAATACTTTATTGCTTTGGGAGCTGTGGAGGTGCACTGCAGAGGTAGTATTCAGAAGGTTTTGACCAGTTCTGGAGAACCAGTAGTGGAAATTTTGAGTAGTTCGGAGAACCGGCAAATCCCACCTCTGACAGCCCTGCTCCCATCTCTTCTCTGCCTCCCATTGAGTCTCAGCTGATCAGCTGGGTCTCCTTTGGTTGCCCTGCACAGGAGAACTGAGCTGAAAAGCAGGTTAGTGGGGTGGGGAGGGAATGGAGATCTTTCAGTATCCTTCCCCTGCCATGCCTGCCAAGCCACGCCCACCAAGTCACACCCACAGAACCAGTAGTAAGAAAATTTGAATCTCACCACTGGTGCACTGGTTAGAATGAGGGATTGCATGCTGACTCTGTCCACTGCCGGGAGTTCGATCCTCACTGACTGAAGGTTGACTCAGCCTTCTATCCTTGCAAGGTCAGTAAAATGAGGACCCAGATAGTTGGGGGCAAATATGCTGATGTTGTAAAGCCCTCATAGTGCTATGAAGCACTGTGGAGTGGTATATAAGTCTAAGTGCCATTGCTATCTACATCCCAAATAACCCCAGCCGGCTCAAAGATGGTGATGAAGTGTTGTGACTTGAGAAGCGAGAATGTGTTTGCCACTGTGCTGAATGATACACAAACCAATTTAACAATGTATTTATTATTGAAGCAAAATGAGAAATGCAGCAAGCGAAGGGGAAAATACAAGGTAAACCATACATGTTGTGCTCCTGATCAGTTCAGGCACATTGACCTGAGATGGGAAACGGCACTTTCTGTGTTTCCTAACCTCAACTCCTAAATGACAGCATTAGGACCCCTCCTGTTTTTCTGAAAGCTTGAGAAAGAGACAGCCCATTCAGCATCCACAGGGGAATGCAAGACATTTTAAGAAAAGCTGAGGAGGATGTATTAAAATGCCTATTCATCTCGTAAATTACCACCTGGGAAATCAGTGGCAGAAGTGATGATCCCTGGTATGCACTGTCTACCCTTTTCTCCTTATTTTATTAAGCATGCTCCCCACTTTTTTTTTTTTAATGGAGGTGTCTCCTGGACAATGAGAACAAAATCACAAGTGTGAGATGCTGGCTTCCTTTTAATGAGCTCAGCAGAAGTCCACAGGTGAGAAATTTGGAGAAGTATTCAAAAACTTGTGTGTCTTCAGGAAAGAAGCCATAGCAACCTGCCCACCCCTTGTAGGATGATGGGGTGGTTGCTCAAAAGAGTTGTGTTATCCCATTGCCAGGTGTGAAAATGCCATGGTCACGACTTTGTAATCACAGGGTGCTTCACAAAGCACCTGTGTGTGAAAGGTAGATGTCGAATTGGATGCCTTAAATTAGGTGCCTAATAGTAGCTGAAATGAAACAATGAAAAAATAAAAAATAATGGAAAAATAATAAAAGCTGAAAAGAGGGATGTGGTGGCTCAGTGGCTAAGACACTGAGCTTGTCAACCAGAAAGGTTGGCAATTTGGCGGTTCGAATCCCCAGTGCTGCATAACGGAGTGAGTTCCCATTACTTGTCCCAGCTTCTGCCAACCTAGCAGTTTGAAAGCATGTAAAAATGCAAGTAGAAAAATAGGACCACTTTGGTGGGAAGGGAACAGCATCCTGTGCGCCTTCGGCATTTAGTCATGCTGGCCACATGATCGGAGACGTTTTCGGACAGCGCTGGCTCTTCAGCTTTTGTAACGGAGATGAGCACCGCCCCCTAGAGCTGGAAACAACTAGCACGTATGTGCTAGGGGAAACTTTACCTTTACCTTTAATAGCTGAAAGTTTCCTTAGGAAGTCATTAGCTATAAGAGACATTCTTCCTTCTTCTCCCATGCCAGCAATTGAAGCACATACAGGAGTGTATCCCTTAGTGGTTGTGTTTTGTCCTGCTTCGTCAAGATAAACAGTAAAAACATTTGGGAGGTCTTACTAGTAGCTTGCTGTGATAGATATTTTATCTTGCCTCTATTATTTTTATAAATAACTCAAGACAGTGAACGTAACTAATACTCCTTTTGCCTTCTATTTTCCTCGCAACAACAATGCTGTAAGATGAGTTGGGCTGAAAGTGAGGGAATGTCACCTAGCCAACTTTCAAGGCTAGGGTGAGCCTATAACTCACCCTCCCCTGGTGGTTGGCCTAAAGTTGGATTCCCCTTTGATTTTGTTTTCTGGAAGCCAACAGGGAAGGTCTCAAATGGCCGTTGTGTGATGTTAGGATGCTACAACTATTGTAAATATATTCCAGTTGCCAAGCATCCGCGTTTTGATCACATGACGGTAGGGATGCTGCAATAGTCATAAGTACAAGGGCCAGTTGTAAATCATTTTTTTTCAGAGATCATCAATGACTAGATGATCTTCAAAGCCCCATCGAGGCGGTTATTATTCTCTGATTGTATATGTTGTATTTTTATTTTGCCTTATCTTGGGAACAAGAATCTATTGATATGCAATATGCCTTGTTTGATAGATCCAGACTAAAACCCAGTCAAAAAGGGTTGTACCTTGGTCTTTAAAGATTAGCAGATCTAACCAATTTTCCTAAAATTAATTCAAAGAATGTAACTTTTGTCATTGTATCAGCCTCCTCCCTTCATCCAGCCATTAGAGTTAGTGCTAATTACCTGAATCTGATGTCACTCTACATCTTTTCTTCATGTAAGTCCAAACACAGTGTGAAGCCTAACTAATGACTTTTTGCCGATTAACAACTGATAGCTAAGTAATTGATTAGAGGGTTCATGCTGTGTGTCTTTCCCATGTGCTATGAAATATGTAAATAGCACCACTAGTAAATGTCAGTGCAAATCAGCTGCAGAAAGTTTGCTGGTTTTATTAGAAACATAATATTATTAAGTACAAGCAAAGATGTTTTGTTGCCTGAGATAGTGGGGTAAGACAGCAATTCTTCCCAGGGTTGACCAGCCTGGTCTTGGACTAGTATCTTCCAAATGATAGCTTCCAAAATGCAGGTTTATTGTATGATCCTTGCTTAATTGCCACTCCATATTTTTTTTTATGTTTGGGGTTTCTTCTCTTGAACTAATGATGAATATCATTCTCAAATTCTATAGGAAAAAGTGAACACTATCAATTCTGGGAAGCTTCTGACTTCTTCAGTGTAGGATGTTGCATGCCCAAACCAGCAATCATTTCCTTTAGGAGGATGAATATTTTCCTTCCTTCCTTCCTTCCTTCCTTCCTTCCTTCCTTCCTTCCTTCCTTCCTTCCTTCCTTCCTAGAGTAAACTTAGAACATACAATTTTCAAAAAAGAGCTGGGTGAGTTGGAAGGAACTCTAGTTAGACAGCCAATTCCAAGCTATCCTCCTTATTAGCCCAATGACATAGAGGAGATCTGCAGAATGCCTGTAAT
This sequence comes from Pseudonaja textilis, assembly GCF_049901715.1. Taxonomy (NCBI): domain Eukaryota; kingdom Metazoa; phylum Chordata; class Lepidosauria; order Squamata; family Elapidae; genus Pseudonaja; species Pseudonaja textilis. The sequence continues at coordinate 15,574,259 of NC_142001.1, forward strand.
TTGTGCAGTAAATATATTCCACTGACAGGTTTATTTCTTCATTAAAAATTTATGTGAGTTGGATTCCCCCACCCTCTTTTTTCTTACCCAGCATTTGCATGACATTGATGTAAGTTAGAAATGTTGAATAGTTCAGTAACATCATATGGATTTCCAAATTCTCATTCCTATAGTTTTCTAGTTTGGAAGCAAAGAACTATAAAATGTTCAAAAAAAGTGGCTGGTTTTGGCAATGGTGATTGAGAATGAAGACAGGGAAGTGACTTTCACATTGCTGCAACTAGGAAAGACAACATTGTGGTTCCCGAGTTGTCACTGAATATTGGGATCCCAATCAGCATGACCAATGGTAGGGAACAGAGATTTGTGGCTCAGTATTATCAGGACAGGCATAATTTTCTACACAAACTTCATAGCTACACATTCCACAGCTGTCCAAAAATGATTTGGAACCATCCATCGTATCTAGGATAGTACACAAAATTGTACAAATATAAATGCTAGGAATATAAAAGCTATGGATATATTAGCACAACTCAGTCAGGATACTAGGAAATGCATACATTTGAGTTATATTAAATATCATCTGACTGAGTGAGATAGATAGATAGATAGATAGATAGATAGATAGATAGATAGATAGATAGATAGACAGATAGATATAGAAATATAGATATAGACGTGGATATAGATAAAGATAGTGTATAGATATAGATATATAGATGGGATATTTTGAGCAATGCATAAAGAAAATTGAGTTCAGAACCATCCAATGGGGATGGTTTTAGAAGGAATCCCCTGTTCATTTCTGAACCTTTTTCTGCACATATTCAATCAAGACTTAAAGCTGTCCTTAGGAATGATATGGAATAATATAATAATTGAGTTGGAAGGGACCTTAGAGGATCTTTGTCCACCTAACTTTCAAGTAGGAGACCTATCATTCCAGATAAGTGGATGTCCAGTCTCTTCTTAAAATCATCTAGTGATAGAGCAACCACAACTTCTGAAGGCAAGCTGTTCCATTGGTTGATTGTTCTCACTGTCAGGAAATGTCTTCTAAGGTCTAGATTGCTTGTCTCTTTGATAAGTTTCCATCCATAGCTTCTTGTCCTGCCCTCAGGTGCTTTGTAGAATAGCTTGACTCCCTCAACTTTGTGGCAGCCCCTGAGATATTGGAAGACTGCTATCATGTTGCCACTAGTCCTTTTCTTCACTAGACTAGACATACCGTTCCACAACCATTCTTCATATGTTTTAGCCTCCAGACCACTAATCATTCTTCTCTGCACTCTTTCTAGAGTGCAGGATGCCTCATCACTTCCAGAATATCTCATCAGGAATGTTGAATTTTTGAAAAATCATTTGGTTTTGCTTAATAGAAAAAGTTTGATGCTGGGATCACAGCAAAGCATAACAAGATCTTTATCGAAATGGGAAAGGTTCAAAAGCCATTATTTTCCTATTGTATCTAAGCGCAGAATACTGATTAAATGAGATAATGTGAATTTAACTCTGATCACAGATAAGCAGAGGAGTTTCCTTCCCATTAAATAATATGGCTTTTGTTGTTGTTGTTTTTCATGTTGTTGTTTATAACATGACTGATTAAAATAATGGACCAATTAGACTGTATGTTTCTTTCTCTAGTTGCATTAATAAACCAGACGGTTGGAAGGATTCCAGCTTAAAACTCACATTATGTCCCAGATATTTTTTCATTGGATGCACACAGCCAAAATAACTTGAAAGATGGCTGCAAGGATAAATTGCCCTAGTAGAAGACTGGAGTGGAATATCAATAGGATGTATAAATAAACAAGAAAAATACAAGATAAGGACTTGAAGACTTATGTTCTCTTGGGCATATTAATATTCAGTATGTACTTAGTGGGTGATCTGATGGTCCTACTGTCCACTGTGACTCTTGACCCAATGAAATCCTTAACTTCACAACACATGGATAGACTTCACCCTATTTTCAACTGAGAAGCTGTGAGCATCCTAGACCAAGCCAAGTCCAAAAACACAGAGCATTCCCAGAAGCCTGACACTCAGACACATCAGCCATCAACAGGCACATAGAGACAAACAACATCTACCTACCTTTTCAAAAGAGACAATTAAGAAGCCAACAAGAAAACAAAAAGACTATGACACCTCTTCACCATCAATCAACATCCAGAAAAGTAGAGATGAACACCAAAAACAGCTAGACCAACAATCAAGAAGGAAACAATACCCCAGTCAGGGAACTGCGAACTCAGGCAAACAAGCTAACAGTAAACAACAGTGTAATCAAGGAACCATGAAGAAAACAGTCACTAACACTGATAGGGCAAGTCACATGTATGTAAAAAGAGAGCAAATCCCTTTCCCTTCTAGCGCTGATATTACCTAGTTGGGTAATGAAACATATGCAAGAAAATAACCAAGGTCAGAGAGCATTAAGGACCCCATAAACTAATGTGGCTTCTACCTGAGGAAGTTTTACGCTTTACAAAATCTATTTCTTTTGTAATTTTCCTGAGTTTTTAAGACACCGGGAAGCACTATTTCTGAGGCCAGAGACAATAACATATGACATTTGAGTGGTTTCTTCATTCCAAGAAGCTTATTTCTGTGATATCATCATAAATAAACCTAAGTACCTTTATGAGGCAGAAAATTGGAAAGCAGATCTTCAAAAAGGTTAAATACAATATAGGGTGGCCATCCGTTAAATACTTTCGACTATAATGAGCAAAACCTATTCATTTATTACCAGTTGGTACAAGAATGCCAGTGAATCAGCAAATACTGTTTTCAAGCTCATTGGGAAATCGCTATGAAATTAGGAACAGAACCATTTGCTGCAGCATCCTCGGAAAGGAATTTCAAATTGAAGTTGGTTTCAATTAATACTGTGCCTGAATCGTTGGAAGGAGACCAATGGGGGTGAATTGTGCGGCGGGGATGGGAGATAGACAAATAAAGGAACAATTTCAAACCTGCATTTTTGTGGGGTACAAAGGGTGATCTTATTGGACAAGTCATCATCGGAAGGGGTAGACAGAATGTAAGCAAAATGTAAGACAGAATGTAAGGCAATGTAAACATTTGAAAGAAATAAGAACGAAACCGCCTTCAGGTATCTGCACTAAGCCCTGTAAACAAATTCTCCTTGTTATGGGAACCGTCTGCTTCAACTCCACACCTGGTATGATGTCCTTGAAAAGGCTCTCGTGGGCTACAGCAGATTCACAGAAGTCTCAACATTCTTCAGAAGGTTTTGAATCAATAAGACTCTTCAAGTTCACATCATTTTTTGCTTTTTACTACCGTTGACTTCCCTTTAAGAATATGTGTCAAAATAGGGATAGAAGGGAAATCACCGAAGGATAAACTGAGGATGAATTTATTCTTAGGGTTTTAATAGAAAGCATAATCAGGTACAAATTGAATTCGCAGCTCTGTGTTCAGATTGCCCAGCAAGTGGGTAAAACCAGGATATTTCCTTTGTGGGGAGGGATTTGGGGTCAGCCAAAGAGGGCTTCTGCCAAATCAGTCCTGATCTATTCTAAGAACTTTATTTGAATTTTTTGCTGTAAACTCTGCTTCAGGATGCTACAGATAAAACTTTTCTCCAAGACTGAGGGATAACAAGGACATTAATGTAAAAAAGAACCATCCTGTTTAGAAGAGAGATTTCTAAACATCAAACATGTCATAGTATTCTATGACTCTCACTGAGTGTTGTATCTTATGATTAATGGTGATTGTATTTTATGATTATGATCATGATTCATCACTTGTTGCTTATATGTAGACTGAAAGCTTCTGCATGGAAAAAAAAATCCTTGGGTGTCCAATCACACTTGGCCAATAAAGAATTATCTTCTATATAGAGATGATCAAAGAAATAGACATTCTTTTTCCCCCTGTCATAATACCAGAGTACTCAAAGAAAAAGAAAAAAAACCCTGAATGATAGGAATTTTCAGGCAAACAAAGAAAACTCTTCTCCCAAGAAAAGATAAGTAGCACAGAGTTCACTGGTCCGAGATGCAATGATGGGTCCAATTGCTTGGATAGCCTTCAAAGGCAATTAGATAGATGCATGAAAATATGTTTTGCATTAACAAGGTTGGTCTAGTGTTCTGCCTTCTGCAGTTTTTCAACCTTCAGTCTGAAGGAAAGGACACTGCTTTTGTTTTGTAAAGGACCTTTTGATGAATTTCTCAGCATGTGGGCAAACATGTGGCATTTATCGAATATATGTAGTATCTGAAAGGGTTATGTCAATGTGTTGAATTCTAATAGGTTACCGTATCTCTACTGATCTGCAATTCCCTTAGCATGATTGGGAGTCGTCCAGAGTTAGTTGAAAGATAGTCAGCTATATAAATGTTTTAAATCATCATCTTCATTTAAAGACCCCATAATCCTTGCGGGGTGGAGTATGAGCAACTGAATGGAGCTAGCAGAGTGTTTTAATGGCCGGATGCCCTTCCTACAGGGGTCTTCAAACCTGACAACTTTAAGACTTGTGGACTTCAACTCCCATAATTCCTCCTCCAGTCATATTAGCTCAGGAATTCTGGGAGTTGAAGTCTTAAACTTGCCAAGTTTGAAGACTCTTGGCCTACTAGATCAAAGAGAAACTTCCAATTCAGTGAATCTTGTGATTTCAGCTTTTATAGTTGAATTTGTAGAGCAATACATGTTATTTTTACTTTCTCCTCTTGCCCTCCTTTTCATGCCTTTAGTAAATACACTGGCTTAACTCCCCTGTGAATCTGAAATGTGACGGCAATGAACTCTATTATTCATACCCTCCTATTCCACTCATGATTGTGAAATGCTTATAGCTATTCTTTGCTTTGGGTATTTCATGACAACAGTCAGGTAATTCAGGATGAATACTAGTTAGGAAACAAGGAAATAAAATATATTTCAGTAACTTATGAAATTTCATGTGAGTTTTAGATTCGCCTCTCTTACCTGGGTGTAAACCCTATCAAAGTCACTAGGTCTCATTTCTTATTTCTAGTGGAACCCAATATACAGTTGTCAGTATCAATTCCTACATTGCAAAATATACCAGCTCCTAAGGAGTCATTTTATTTTTACCTGAAGGGTAAACTCATTAGAATATTCCATGCAAAGAAAATAAGTTGAAGAACAACTTGAAATGCTAAACTTCTTTAACCTCCTGTGACCAAATTATTGCTTGCTTGATTTTCAAGAAGAGGGATGGAAATTAATGAGTATAGTAAGATCTTGCTAGAGCAGCTCTAATCAGGTTTACATTGTTGGTTGTAACAAATAAATTAATATGTTCCCTCTTACTGTTCTGATTCAAAGCATTGGATTAAATTGGGATTTTGCATGTACTTAGCAGCAGTAATTTCTAATTTCTTTTGGCAAATTGAAAAGTTTTCCCGCTGCAACTTTGCATGAATTTACTATCTCAGAATTATTCTGATCAAAATATTGATTTAATTGAGGGTAGCTTTTGGGATACTTTCTCAGCACCTAATCAACAATTGGCCATGGTGGCGCAGTGGTTAGAATGCAGTACTGCAGGCTACTTCTGCTGACTGTCGGCTGACTGCAATTTGGCAGTTTAAATCTCACCAGACTCCAGGTTGATTCAGCCTTCTGTCCTTATGAGGTGGGTAAAATGAGGACCCAGATTGGTGGGGGCAATAGGCTGACTCTGTAAAACCATTTAGAGAGATACAGAGAAAGGGAAGAGGTGGAGATAGGGAAGAGGGAGGGAGGCGGGAGAGAGAGAGATACAGAGAGAGAGAGAGAGAGAGTCAGAGAGAGACAGAGACAGAGAGAGACAGGGAGAGGGGGGAAGGGGGGAGAGAGATATACACTGAGAGAGATACAGAGAGAGAGATACAGAGAGAGACTGGGAGATAGAGAGGGAGTGGGGAGAGAGACCTAGGGAGAAAGAGGAGGGGAAGAAAGGGGGAAGAGAGAAGGAGAGGGGCAGAGTGATACAGAGAGAAAGATTCAGAGGGGGGGAGACAGAGAAGGGTTTTATGGCTGGGTAAGTGTGGGTAGGGGGGGTCATGTGGCTGGGTGGGAGTGAGTGACATCGAGTTGGTGATACCCACCCAGGTTTTGTGGCTCCCTGTTGTTGTTTTTTTTCCTGTGGGAAATGGGTCCAAATGGCTCTTTGAGAGTTTAAGGTCGCAGACCCCTGGACTAGAATATGGTGTAGACTTTTCCGTTGCTTACTTTATTGAAACTGTATAATAGAGTAAATTATAATTAACTAGTAGTAATTGTAACATACCCTGGCATGAGGAGTCCTTGGTGCTCCCTTGGCTTGCTTGTTTTCTTGCAGATGTTTCATTACCCAAAACTAGGTAACATCACCCTTGCTAGTGTACCAATACAAGGTCAAAAGCAACTGCAATACAATTCTTCACCTAAATCATAGAAGGAAGTTTGGAAGAAGCAGTATCTTCCCTTCCTTCACACAATCAAACCAATATTTACTCACACACATGCAAACACATTCCCCCACACTTCATGTCTTTTCACGAGCATTTGGCATTCTCCTATTCCACTTTAAGGAATGGAGGGAAATCGCCATTAATCTTCAGAGGAGATACCTGAAGACTCCCCACCCCCCACCAAAGGGGGAAAAAAAACTATTCTGTCATATTCAATCAGTAAAGAGTGAAGTGGTCACCTTGAAATTCTGAAAGCCGTGTTCTCTGCCATTTAAAAGATGGATTTTTCTCTAACTCTGAATCCTCTCAAGCAGTCATTAGACAGGAAGGAAGTTACTTAGGGCTCAGTTTTTTAAAAAGTAGAGAGATGAGAGAAAAAAATTGAAACATAGAAATCTAGCCTAGAGGAAGTGAACCCAGAAAAACTGAGGTGCTGTTTTTCCATTCAGAATCAAAGGTTCATTCTCTACCTTGAAGGTAAACAGGTATGATATTTCTCAGGTTGTTCTTGGTTACAAGGAAAACTCTTGCTTGACCTCCATCTTCTCCAACAACAACAGAGTGGCTAGATAAATTAGCAGAGAAGGGAAACAGTGAAATGGTTTCTGAAGGAAAGAAAGACGAGGAATAATGGTTAAGTCCCTCTTTTTTATGGAGCTGTTGTAAGCCATGGATGTTCCTGTTAACAGATGTTTGGGTGTAAAGAACAATGCTGAGACAAGAATCACATGAACCTGCTAAGTCCATAGAGTTTACTTTTTTGCCAAGGAAGAGAATGTCCACTGAAAAATATAGGCAGATAATTGAAGTCTTAAGTCTGGCTTTGGTGGCATTTTTTAATTTTTTTTTAATGTGATCATTCCATCTTCGGTTGAACAGTGTGTTTTCTGGATACAAATATCTTTGTTAAACTATAATCAAAATTACAACATTTTTCATTACGTTAATATTGATTCTACAATATTTAATATAGTATTGCTCTACATATTAATTCTACAATGTTAACATAGTGATATTCAACATACTAGTCATAATATTTACTTACCTCTTTTAACATATCTTCTTTATTTTGTTTCCCTGTTTCTAATTTCCATTTTTATTATTTAACCATTGATAAAATAAATCCCATACCATATAGTATTCAGTTTGATCTTTTCTCCTTAATTGCCAGCATTAATCTATTCATTTCCACATTTTCTAATATTTTGCTAATCATATTCTCATCTGTAGATATCTCTTCACTCTTCCAATTTTGTGGAAATACAATTCTGGCAGCAGTTAATATATAAATAACTAAGTATGCATTTTCCTTACTGTATTTTTTGGGTAGCATTTTGGTGGCATTTTGTTATGGCCACTGAAAATTATAAATAGTTGGGTTACTGGGTAATATTTAACTTTTAAATTTCTGCTCCTCCTTGATGAAGTAGAATAAGAATGACCAATTAAGACAACTAGGGTAAATAAATCTTAATATTGTTTATCTTTGTACCTCAGTATCTTTCTTTCCTACTGAAACTGTATGTGTGAAGAATGTTCAGAAACCAACCTACAAGCTTGGAGAATGAACCTTCACCCTCAACCTACACCCAAGCTGCAAATATTTGCCACAATTGCAAATGTGTATGTATATACAAATACACACACACACACACATCCATATAAGACCTTCAGATATCTGGTCAGGTCAGATCAGATTCTGGATGTTTGAGAAGTTTCATTCATCTCAAAATTGGAAGTACTTGTCTGAAATGAAGAGCAAACTTGTGTCCTGCCTCTGATTACTCTTGTTTGTTCTGTTTTCCCTGTGAAGCAGTGAAATTAAATGTTTATTGGAAAAAAAAAATCCACATCCAGAAATAAGGCAAGCAACAACAAAACCAGAAATAAATTGTGTGCATGTGTGAATGTGTGGCGCACTCACCGTTGAGTCAGTTTTGACTTGTAGAAACTGTCTGGAGTAATTCTAGCTAATGAAGCTGAGAACTTCTGTCTCTTTCTGCCCAAATCTTGCAAGAAACCACTTGAATATAATTCAAGCAAATTGCTCGTCTCATCTAGCCCAAAATTAGAATTTCTCATGCAGGTGACTTTCCCTATCACCTGCCTCCTTATTTCCTTTTAATTGGAAAATGTGAGGTGTTGTAAAATTCTTTACCTAAAGCATGATGTTAGAAACAATACCCACCTTTTAAAATAATAAAAATGAAAAAGATGAACTAAAATAGATAGGAAGGCTTTTTACAACTGATCAAAATATAGTCCAACCACTTCAGGAGTTGGAGATGTTAACCAGTTGTTTCCCTTTCCCTGTAAACATCTTTCGATGAAGAATATTTGGCGGAAGCACCATGGCAAGATTTTTTTTTCCCCTTCTGATTCTCAGAGACTACCCTGCAGTTTTCTTGGCAAGTTTTTTTTTAAAAGCCATTTGCTGTTGCCTCCTTTATAGGGCTAAGAAAGAGGGACTGGCTCGAGTCAGTTAGCCAGCTAGTTTTCTGCCTAGGGTGGACTGAGAATTCTTGATATCCCAATTTCTAACCGGATTCCTTAACCATCACACTGAATTGGCTCTTGTGATACAACTGCCAAAATCTACCAGAAAGTTTTCTGGAGTGTAGATTAATATGTGTCCAAAAGGCCTTTTTGAAAAGGCAACTGGTCTTTCTTGTTTTTTCTTTGAAAATGTTTTGCTTCTCATCCAAGAAGGTTCTTGCATATTCAAGAAAAATAACCAAGAGAGTCCAGATACCTTTTGAAAAAATACCTTTGGGATAACCATGACTGAGAATCTCCATAGATGTGTAGCTTGATAAGGTTTCTCATGCTGCATAGCTATCATCACTGGGCTGAAAAATTCTAGATGTCCACAAGGTGGCAGCACAGATGTAGATTTTTTTTTAAAAAAATACTTTCCCACCATCTAGTGTCCAGGTGAATCTTTACAACTATAGCAGTTTGTCTGTGATAAGCCCAGCTGAAATATACTGGCAGTTTATTGGATTGCAAATCTTTCAGCAGTGATAAATTGCAGGAGACATCTATCACTGTATCAACAGCAATACTTTTTGTTTATTTGTACTTTCTCCTTTGCCAGAAGAATTTACTATTTTTTTATATATATATTTCAATAATGACACGAAAGCAATCCAACAAGAATGATAAGAACAAACCCCAGGAGGGAGGAAGAGAGAAAGAAAGTTAGAGACAGAGACTGAATCCTGCTCAGACTAAATCTCAAAATTGTGGCAGAGATTAAATGTTTAGTTAATCATCATACAGTAACTCAAAGAAAAAGAGTTTGTTTGTTTAGTATATTTTGATTTATTTTTCCATTGATCATTTTCAGTAGAACTGAGTACCCCAGCTCCCTAATCTTTCACTTCACTTAATTTGACATGACAAATACACAATTCATTCTGGAGATTCATCTCACTCAAACCATGAAGTCACAAACACCAAGAAGTGACAATTGACTTTGTGGAAAGAAAGGTTTATAGCAATTTATTCCACGGAGGGAGGGAGGAAGAAAGGAAGGAAGGAAGGAAAATGAATAAAGGAGAGAGGGAAGGGTGGAGGGAGGGAAGTGTTGATGATTTTATTTAAATGATTACACATTCTATAGATCCATTTCATCCTCTGCCTCGCAAGGCAATTAATAATACTTTACAGATCACCCCTCGGCTGATATTAGACAATGCACGTAAAGCCAGAAACCTCTACTTGTATTCATTAAATTCTGCATCTCTGTCTCTGTAGGATGGTAATGGTCAACTTTATGATGGCCTTTATGAGAGCTATGGAAGAGTAGTGTTTTACAGGCCACTTTGCAGTGCAATATTGCCAGCTAATCTGGGCTGTGTGCTCAGTCCCTATTAAATGTAAACGGGATTGGAATAAAATTACCAAGTGCCCTGTTTATAAAAAGTGGTTTCTTTCTTTTTAAAGTCCTGTTTCATCGGTTCTATACCTATGGAATAATTAAAGTGAAATGCCAAGTCGGAGCTTGTGAAAGGAAGAAATTTGGATTGGTTTTCTAGACCAACCCAGAAGAAAAGCTGAAGAAGAGCAGCCAAGATGATTAGATGGTTGGAGCAGTGGTGGAATTCAAAAACTTTTACTACCGGATCTGTGGGAGTGACTTGGTGGGCATGGCAGGGGAAGGTTACTGTAAAATCTCCATTCCCTTCCCACTTGGGGCGGGGGGGGAGGATACTGCAAAATCCTATTTCCTTCCCACCCCACTAACTTGCTTTCCAGCTCCGTTCTCCTGTGCAGGGCAACAAAAGAAGACCCAGCCTATCAGCTGGGACTCAATGGGAGGCAGAGTATAGATGGGGGCAGGGCCAGTCAGAGGTGGTATTTACTGGTTCTCTGAACTACTCAAAATTTCCACTACTGGTTCTCCAGAACTGGTCAGAACCTGCTGAATACCACCTCTGGTTTGGAGGCTAAAGCATGATGAACAGTTGCAGGAATTGTGTATAAGTCTAGTCTAACCAAGAGAAGGACTCGACATGATAGTGTTTCAGTACTTGTGGGATTTGAGGGACTACCACAGATCTATTCTCCAAAGTATGTGATGACAGGAGAAAAAGTAATGGATGGAATTTCCTGACAGCAAGAACAATCAACCAGTGGAATGGCTTCACTTTAGAAGTTGTGAGTGCTCCATCATGACGGTCTTTAAGAAGAGATTGGACAGCCATTTGTCTGAAATAGTGTGAGGACCAGAAGACTTCCGAAGTCCCTTCCAATGCTGGTATTCTGTATTTCTCAAAGATCATCCTCACACGCACACCACTATTCATTTTATTTTTTTGTTTCTACATTAGAGGAAAAAACTCTTTAGATAGAAAAGAACCCATGTCCTCAAAACCTCTTGTGCTATAATGGCAATGGCCACTTGTTGGCCAGACATAAATCTTTACACGGTAGAAGAGAAAAATACAAAAAGTTCCAGAGACATGTCAGCTGTATCAGAGGAAGAACTGAGACAACAATTAGACCAACCAATGACGGGCTCCATATCACCCTGAGGTCCCCAGAACCACATCTTCAGGGCCTTTCCAAAGAGTGTTGATATGGAGACTAATCTTATTTCTACTGGGATGATGTTCCACAGGGATGAGAAAGGACCTTCTTTGTGGTCCCACAAAATGGACCTAACCCAGGTTCTGCTACTCCTTCTTCTACATCATTTCTACTTCCTATCCTGATAGAATGAGAGCAGATAACTTGTGATTTGGCATTCTGTGTGCCTCAACTTTTGGCATGTATCTCCTAGGGTTATTTTGCCCATAGGATTGTGGTTAAATTTAAATCAAAGAATATTGCATACAGATACAAATTCCCTTCCAAACAGTTAATATTAGTTTTACAGTTCAAGCTATTTACAATTCATAGGCTATTCATAATCTAAAGCAGTGTGATTCAAAAATATTATAGACTTATTTACAAATAATTGTCCTACCCAGGTAAACCATTGTAATTTGTATTTGATGAGGTTCTCTGGAATTTAAAAACTAGGGTATTTGAACAACTCAAAAAAGAAATCAATCTACTGAAAGAATGAGTAGGGCAGAATAATATCCCATGTTATTAAAACACTTTGTCACTACACTCCCTGATCAATAGAATCAGGTTTCTTGGACTTTTAAAAATATGGCTGTATAGAGATATGCACCTCAACATTTTATTAATATCTGTAAAATATCTATCTTCTATGGCATTCTAAAGTCCCACATTTCTGGCATATAAAGTATCCACAATGATGTATACAAAGAACAAAGATTGTTCTCTTTTTTTCCCTTTAACACAAAATAATGGTCTCTTGGAAATATTTCCAGCTGATATTTAAGCACTTTCTACATCTGAACTTAAAACTCAGCATATTCTGGATGCATTGAACAGCATAGATGAATGGGAAATCTGAAAATCTAACCATTACAGGATTGATTTTGAGAAATTACAAAATTTGCTGGGTTATTTCACTTTAATTTTACTTACTTGCTCCTGTTCTCTCTCTGTTTGGTTTTGGAGTTTTTAATTAATTAATTTATTTTTTACTTTTTTATACACTATCTAATAAACAGCTATTTTTTCCCCAGCTCCCTCTTCCAAAACTAACACAGTCTGGAGACCAAATGTGGATTAACTGAACAGAAATTTATTTAATTTAATAGAATCTTCAGTGGGGAAACCATTTAGCCTTGGGCTAATACACTCTCTAGAGAAATAAATGAACATGCCCATGAAATACCATGTCACATTTTAAACACACAATTGTGTAAACCACAAGAAAATACTCCCTGATTGTAATTGGCTATGAAAAATTGCATATAGTCAACATGGTTAAACAAACGGAAACGTTATTGAAAAGGGAGAGAGGCAAATAAGATTGGCTTTCACTGCTACCATCTCAAAGAACCAAGAGATCTTTAAATTGGCTTCTTGGTATCCTGTGAGCTTGATGGGTTTCCTGCATACGTTTCATTACCAAGCTAGGTAACATCATCAGTGCCTGAAGAAGAATGTTTGCAGGTTGTTTCTATATAAGTTGTCAACATTCTAAGTAACAACCTCCAAGAACAAAGACTCCGAGGCTAGCATTTCCTCAAAATTCCATTTTATTAGAGTTGTCATATTGGCACATCTGGGAAAACCCAAATCTGAGAGTTCTGGATTTTCCCCCATCCAAAAGAAAGTCAAGAATCCATCCCCTGCACCCACAAGTCCATCACATGGTCCAATCATATCTCCATCCCAACTGGAGACTACTCCCAGTTATTCCCCTCTAGGTGCAGGGCAATCATCCTTGATTCCCAGAGAAAGGAATGTTGTTCTGGTTAATCTTCCAGTGCTCCTTGCAATCCCACCCACCCCCTTTCCCTGACACTAAATGTGAAGGCCTTGAAGCTCCAAAGGGGGGAAAAAATGGCTCTTGAAACAACTAACATTTCAAAAGGAAACTTTAATTGGGAGATAGCAATAGCAAGAAGAGTAAGGCAGGATATGAAATTCCTGCTCAGGACCATTAGATTAAATGTTGCAAAAATCCCTCTCCTATGTTCAGTCTGAGGTGAGCCAATCCACAAATGCGAAGTTGTTGTGAGAACTCGAGATGAGAAGGTGTTAAGAAGTTGTTCTCAGGCACCGCTTTGCCCATTCCTTCAGATATGAGACAAAACAGATGGCCCCAGGCCTATCCCCCCGCCCTCCATTTCCCAAGAAAGTGATAGGAAGACCAGGAAAAGGTTGTAAAGGGTCATCTTGACGCTCCCTGCCAGAATGGCAGCACCCTGATAGGGATCTATGGGGACCTGACATGTAGTGTATTTCTTAATGGTTTCTTGATTAGGGTAACTGCTTTTTTTTCCCCCGATTATTATATGTTGCTCTTTCCTGGTTATATAGGTACTGGTTGCTGGATCTGCTCTGGGTTGTTTGTTTCCTTCACTGACTTTTGGTTTTGTCTTTTAGATGAGGGTTTCCCCCTTTGTGTTTATTGTTGGCTGATTTGTCAAAATACCAAACTTCCAGATATTAAGCAATTCTGACCTGAAGTAGCAGCTCCCAAAGAAATGAGTTCTTCTAGCCTTTCCAATGAGACAATATCTAGGATGGTGCTTTGAGTGAAGCCAACACGCTTGAGTTGCTGTGTCACAATGGGAAGTAAAAGGAGAAAGCAAAGGGCACTCAACTTCTGCCTGAAATTACCAGCAAGGCCTTGAAATTATGTTCTCATCTTCTAGGAGGTGGAAGGTTTGGTGGACTTGATGGAGTTTCAGCAGAGAGCTCCATACGCTAGATAAAGAAAACTGATAGGCCATATTAAGTCATGGTTTGAAGCTTCTCCTTAGGTGAAGGACAGCCTGTTCATCATTTAAAAAAAAAACCCAACCCTCAACAAATGGATGTATTGTCATTCCAAATGGCTTTATTTGAAGTAGAATTAAAAGAACACTTGTTAGATTCTCTGTTTGTTTCCTAACTGAACTTCAAATTTTTGAGGTTGCCTCTTCCCGACTGAATGAAAGACAGCCTTTGAATCCAAGTGGAGAGACCAGGAAGCAAGGATTTTTGCAGAGATTGCCTACGATTCTGTCAACACAAAGATGTTTACCAGAGCACAATGCTGAATAGAGGGCACTTCCCCAAGGTTACTTATGCATATGATTATCCAAGGTGAGGGTACCCAGAAGCAATGATCAATTGTATTGCTTGTGCACACAATTTGCTAAACAATAAAGACAGAAGTTCTCTTTCCTCTTTTTCATGTTTTCATATCAAAGATAAGACTCGTTACACAGAAAAAAAAATAATTCTAAAAGCCCACTAAAAGTAGTGAATTCAATCTCAAAAGGTGAGGAACTCTTGCTGATGAAACTTTTAGTGGAATAAACAAAAGAGAGAAAGGAAAATGGAGAGGAGAGAAAAAGGACACTATTGTTGTTCCCGACAACACAACAGCGCTCTCAGCTGCACTATACACTACAATAGGATAAAATGACTATGGCTTGTGAAGCAAATCCAGACTTTACCTAAGCATACTGTACGAACAACAAACGAAGGACTAATGTTTAAGTAGTGTAGCATATTGTGAAACACACAATTATGTTTATAAACTTGAGTTTAGCAGTGACGTAGCATAATAAATCTAAATAAAATTTGAACAGCTATTCAGTTTGTTGTCAGGCTAGACTATAGGAGGGATTAAATCAGTCTTGGTACTCCATCATTTTATGTGCTCCATTCCATCCTGTTTCTTTTTTTCTCTTTGATAAATTATAACAATCAATTAAAAATAAGTCAATGTGTACCTTTTGGGTGCACATGTCTAAACAATGTTTCCTTGAAATAATGCGCTAATTATTTGTTGTTCCCATTGCAAATACAATTAGAACTTTACTTGTTGAGTAAAACAGGCTTCTCCCCAAAGACACTGGCTCTCTCTACAAAAGAGGGAGGGGACTTTTGAAAAACTATCCCATTTTCTCAGTGGAAACTGAACACCCATTTAGCTATGATGCAGTAAATCTGAGGACAGGAAAACTTAATGCTAAGTCAGTCTAGAGCAATTCCTACAGTAGATTTACTAAAGGTGCCTACCATTGCTACCATTTTGGAATTAAATCACAAAAGGTAGCATTGAAGTCTCTTGTTCTGATTTGACCTGTGGGAGAAAAGAGTTGCTATAAATTTCTGTCAGATAAGTCTTTTTATTGCCTCCTTCCAAACTGAAAAGCGATAAATCAGCGGTCTGTTTCTGAGAGCTGATCTTAAAGAATGACTCGGTGATCACAGACATGCAATCAGCAGGGGGAAGAGAAAAAAAAACCCGTTATTTCGGTGCCAAAGTTCTTTTCTTCATCATCGGTAAGAGGATTTCAATAACCTCTGGGGAACGTCCGTTGGAGGCTGGGAATGGATTGGAAACAGGATTTATAAAAGCAGCAGGGGGAAAATAAATCTTTTATTTACAGCACCAGCCATGTTTGTCATGAGCACATGCTGGAAGTTCTGGAAATAAGAGAAAATTATGTAGCAGCTGAAAAGCATCTAACAGCACCCTGCACAATAGGGCAGGCACAATAGCCACAGATTAAGTGCCTGCCCTTAACTAGCCAAAAAATACCAACTGACTACAAGTTATATTAGGAACATATCAAGGCTGCAGAAGTACCACTCCCTACTACCTTCTCAAATTCTTTAAGAGATGGGGGAAGGGAGGGGAGGGGAAAGGAGGAAGGAAGGAAGGAGAGAAATTCACCATTACATTTGAATTTGCTTGACAAACAGGGAAGGGAAAGGATGGTAAGGGAAGGAAGGAAGGAAGGAGGGAAGGAGGAAGGGAAGGAAGGAAGGAAGGAAGGAAGGAAGGAAGGAAGGAAGGAAGGAAGGAAGGAAGGAAGGAAGGAGAAAAGGAACGAAGGAAAGAAGGAGAGAAGGAGAGAGAGAAAAAATTACATCTCAATTTGCTTGGCAATCACAGGAAACAGTTTGGGTGTGGGGATGTTATAAATTAGCCTGGCAAAACTCAAGGGTATTTTGCTACTTAAAAAGAAACTCTCCTCAGTACTACATCTTGTTGCAGGTCCTATTTGCTAAATACAGTACCCATAACTCTCTGTGAAACCCATTGCATTTATATTCCTGACATCGCTTACCGCATACCTCATAGGGTCCCACCATCACTGCTTTGCTGTTAGTCTTCCAGACTTTTCTTGAATTGTAACTGCACTATTTTAATTAGTATTAATTCTGAAAGGCAAAGTAAGAAAGAAATAACCTTTATATATTCAGCCTGTAAATTTACCAGAGGCACTTGACTGCTCTCTTTCAAGTACAAAAAAAAAAGGGGGGGGGGGTAAGTGCTGATGAACGTAAGTTTCATACATCAACTTTTCAAAACGGCTATGTTTCCAACCCGCTCCATCTAAACCTCAGGGGAGCTGGCAAACACAGGATAAAGTGATTCAGAATCCTGCTTGAGGAATGCAATTGTGTTTTTGGAAACGAACATGGCTGGCTAGTGAAGAACTCCTAATTGCCCAATGAAATGAATGGAACTGAACATCTGGCCCTCCAGATGTTCCACTGTAACTTTCATCCACCCCCTACCATTCACCATATTGACTAAAATGGATGGGAGCTGCGTTGTAACATCTGGAGAGCCATTGGTCACACTCCTTTAAATTAATCACAACACCTTGAAAAAAGAAACCATGTTCGGCCACTCTAGATACCATCTCTAATGTCCCAGAAACTTTCATTAAACAAAGAGTTGGATAAAATACTAAGTAATCCAATTTCAAACATTAGATATTCACGTTGATATTATATAAACATACATTATTACTAGCCTTAAGTTAATTTGTAGGTTGAAATGGCCTTTGATCACTTATGCACATTATGATCAAGGTGAGTGCAAACTACCGTTAATATAGTCTCTAATCGTTGCTATCTGAAGAAGTAAATGATTGCATTTGGCGTGGCTATATTGTGTAGTATTAATGACCCCCAAAATATATATTTTTAGTAAAGAAATGCATTACTGGGGGCTTCAGGCACTCAGCGGTGACTGTCATGTGTGATGGACTATCTCTCATATTCAGAAGTTGGCTATGCATCTAGTATCAGTAGGGGCAATAAAATTCTTCCTTAACTTTCAGTTTGTTGATTGGACAGTTGCATATTTGAATGTGCTCACATTAACTCTAGCTATTTAGCTATCTGGGATCATCTAGCTATCATTCATACATCTATTTATCTATCTGTGAATAGCCTCCTGCTCCCAATTTCCACTGCCTTCTGTCACTCATCATGAATATGTCCACTAAGTAATGTTGTCAAAAGTCTGGGTTTCCATGTCATTTCACAACTGTGGGGTCCTTGGAGCTCTTGGAGCTTGGTTGTTTTCTTGCAATGTTTCATTGCCTAACTAGAAAACATCATCAATGCTCGAAGGAAGTGTTTAGAAGTTCTAGAAGTTTAGAACTTCTTAGAAGTTCATTGAAGGTGGACTTATCACAGACTAATGTAGAATTTACAAGAATATTGATTTCAGACATCATTTTCTGAAAGTTACCTTCTAGACATGATAAGGCTATTGAAAGCTTTGTCAGCTCAGAAATTCTGGAGCTGCCATCCCATACTTGAATGGTGTCAGTTTGGGGGAAAATCT
Organism: Pseudonaja textilis; assembly: GCF_049901715.1. Taxonomy (NCBI): domain Eukaryota; kingdom Metazoa; phylum Chordata; class Lepidosauria; order Squamata; family Elapidae; genus Pseudonaja; species Pseudonaja textilis. Next base: position 15,592,400 of record NC_142001.1, read on the forward strand.
GGTTTATGTAGATTTATATCTATGCTATGTTTATATGTGTGTATCTATGCTATGGCTGTTATATTCTAGAAAGGTAAAGATTGATTCTTTAAAAAAGGGGCATATTTCTTTTTTGGAACATATGATAAATATCTATGAAAACATCAAAATGGATTCTTTCTTTCTTTCTTTATTCCAAAAGAGATATAAATTCAAATGGATTAACACCACAATTTATCAGTTTCTAAACAGATGGAAAGGTAAGCCTCAGTTCAAACTGATCCCCAGGAATGAAAGAATTGACCTTGAAATGAAATCTTATATTGACATTTAGTGTGAAATATTGCCTTTGCTCGCCCACCTACCCACATCTTTTATGTTAGCTTTCACTCTTTTGGAAAAGTTAGAATTCAAAACAATTAACCGCAACTAATTCACTGTTGCTATGCTCTGGCTAAAATGCCTCTGATGTAGAGACTCACACAACGGAGATGGAAGACCAGGGAAGAAAATGCAATTTCATTTCGAATGCTGCTTTCGGTAGGGGACAAAAGAAACAGAACTGGAGAGGTGAAAAAGAATTGGCATTCTTAAAGCTATTCTTTAATATGTTTGCATGGAAATTGTCAAAAGGCATAGTTGAAAAGTGGAAGAAGCTTCTTGGATGAGACGTGAAACATCTTCAAAGAAAAAAACAGAAAGTTGCCCCTTGAAAAAGCACCTTTGGGAGAGTTGAAAACTTGTGCTGAGATTCTCAACAATCAGCCTACCATTTCCTACAAACTCGACACCATATGTGTACTCAGAGATACTCATCAATAAATTTATTGTTATAAAATATATCACACTGTAGTTTATGACAACATTTATAGTTTATTTGGATGGGTGTGTGTTTTTTTTCTTTACCAAGATTAGATCAGGGAAATAAAGCATCCGAATGTACTTCATCTGATCCTATGGGGATGTTGCAATGGTCATAAGTGTGAACAATGGTCATAAGTAACTTTTTTCAGTGTTGTTGTAACTTCAAATGGACAATATGAAAACTGTTGTAAATCAAGGACCATCTGTATATGAACTAAAAACAGAAAGTAATGATGGAATAGGATGGAATAGGAGCATTAGATGGGTGCAGGAGAGCATAACAGATTAATACATAGGAGATACCAATCGATCAAGTTGGAACACTCTAATGTGGCAAACTAGATGCTCATTAAATCTAGTTTATAGCACAGGTCATCCTCCAAGAAATTTTGAATGAATATTTAGATGTGTGACTTGCCAAAGAAAGATGCAGGTCCCTAAGACATTTTATAATCACATCCCGGACATAAACTTTTTTAACTCCTTCCCTCAAAATGATGCTATAGAGCACTGCACACCAGAACAACTAGACACAAGGACACCGGATGCCATCACTCTGCTAAACAAATAATTCCCTCAACATTGTCCAACTATTTACTAAGTCTGCACTCCTATTACCATGTTTCTCATAAAATAAGGCCAGGTCTTTTTTTTTTTTTTGAACCCTGAATAAACAGCTAGGCCATCTTTTCGGGGTGACTTAATTCCCCCCCCCCTTTCATCCTCACCTAGAGAACCCCATGGGCAGCCATGCCTCGCCACCAGCTGCTCCTAATGGGCATTCATGTGGAGAGCCCCCTACTCCCACCAAGCACCTTTGCTGAAGACCCAAGACCTTCGACACCTGCTGCTGCTGCTTCCTCCGCCACCATTGCTTTCCCTTCTACTTATGCCACCACTGCATTTGGAGCTGCCACTTCTGTGCTTGGAATGCTGCCGCCGTTTGGAGCGCATTTGGAGCAGCGGCAGTACTCCAAATGTGGCAGCAGTCCTCCAAATGTGGCAGCAGCTCCAAACGTGAAAGCAGCAGCTCCAAACGCAGTGGCGGCACGGGTAGAAGAGAAAGCAACGGTGGCGGAGGAAGCAGCAGCGGTGGGTGCCGAAGTTCTCAGGTCTGCGGCAAAGGTGCTTGGCGGGAGTAGGAAGCTCTTGGCGCTCCGCCATGGTTGCCCATTAGGAGCAGCTGGTGGCGAGGCATGGATGCCCATGGGGTGCTCCTAACAGAAAGTCCCCCTGCCCTTCCCCCGCATTTCACATGTTTTAAAATAGGCCTAAATATTGGGGGAGAGGCTTAATTTCATTTTATGCCTAGAAAACATGCTGGGTCTTCTTATTGGGGGGGCGTATTGTTGGAGAAACATGGTACTATTAATCTTCTCATCACTCTTTATCACCCATCCCCTCTCACCTGTGACTGTATGACTGTAACTTTGTCGCTTGTATCCTTACGATTTACATTGACTGTTTCCTAGCATGATTTGATTGCTATTGTACTCTATGATTATCATTAAATGTTGTTTGTACCTTATGATTGTTGAGTCTTGATGAATGTATCTTTTATTTTATGTACCCTGACAACTTACGCACCAAAGACAAATTTCTTGTGTGTCCAATCACACTTGGCAATTATATTCTATTCTGTTCTGTTCTGTTCTGTTCTATTTTATTCTATTCTAAAATAAGTTGGCACTGTAATTAGGTGACGCCTTTCAGTCTATCATCTATCTGACAAGCAGCTTTGCCTCTGATGGCCAGTGCGATGCAATTGTTAAGAGGTTGGATTTGCCTGGAGAAACCCAGATTCACGTTCTCACTTTCAACAAAAAGTCTTCCAATGAATTCATCTACATCTCTCAGTCTAATCTCCTTTCCAGAGTTGCTGCTATGGAGATTGTTCCAAAGGCTTACTAGCGGAAATAAAACGAATAAATAAAAAAATGTAATATATATACACATACTGTTGTTTGAAGGGCCTTAATCTGATAATGGAATAGAGGGCAGGATAATGGTAAGATGTATAACAGAAATAGCGGCAGCCCTATTTCTAGTCATCTCCAAACAAAAGAATTTTTTTTAAAAAAAAGAAAAGCTCAAAAAAGTTACCAGAAGATGTCTGAAAGAAGATCTCAAGCCCACTAGATGGAAAAACGGAAAGCACTTTTACAAAGGAAACATGCTTTTGAGAAACTGCAAAGAGGATTTCAAGACCGAACTAATTCCACAGTCAATGAGTGGAATGGTAGAGAATTAAAAAGATTTTAGCTTAATAACAACTCAGGGGACATAAGGTCTCCATTACTGGATGGATGGAAGGATGGATGGATATGACAGACAGATTCTAATTCTAATGCATAATACTGAGAAAAGAACCAACATGAAAATGTTTATATTTCAAAACCTACATTGCCAATAGAAGAGAATATCTAAAGTTCAAGGTTGAACTGTGGAGTCCTTGGTATTCTCTGTGATTGTGTCAGGATTCCAGCAGTTACTCCCAATTAAATCATGAATCTCAAACCAAACTTCCAAAACTTCTAAAGGATTTATTGGGAGTTAACATGCCGACACTGCCTGAGTGTAGCTGACTCCGAGGCACATCATTCATTGTCACCCTTGACCCTGGTTTTCCCCCACCCCTCTGGGTGTATCATAATTCATATTCTCCAATGGGACACATTCATAGCCAAGAATCATCAATCATGTTCTCCAGTTAGATTTTAGTGCAACAGAAACTTCAGTTACCTAGTTACTATCTTTGAAAAATTATGTATGGAATGCACTTTTGATTTCCAAGCTGCCGCACTGCTCTTTCAAACCCCTCCCCCCCCTTTCTGTTGGCAACTCTAAAAAGACCATAGTAATATTTTATGAGTTGACAGCTGGGTTGTTTTCCTGCAGATGTTTCATTACTCAACTAGGTAACATCATCAGTATTACTTCAGCCCTTGGAGCCAATTCCAAACCCCCAGGATGAAAGTTCTACTTTTCAAATATATATCTCAAGAAATCAATCATACAGGGTTCATCTTTAAATACATTTTCACTTTGGGAATCCAGACAGGAATTTGTGGTCCACTAGCAAGATATTATCACACCAAAACGTTCTGAATTTTGCAGCTAAATAGCCTTGCTGATTGAATGAGTAATACCCTTTTTCCTCTAGCAGTCCAGTGTCACTTTGCATTTTGGTCATAGTTAAAACATTGTGCACCTTCAAAGCCTCTGGGATCACATCAAGGTCATCCTTGTTTACTATTATTGAGAAAATTCCTCTTACACAAGCCCTAACGGTGAAATATGTCAAAGGAGGTTGCATGAAATCATTTCCATCTTCCCTTTTTCCAGTTAATTGGTGTTTTCTCTCCTTTGCAGCCTTCATCCCACTTTAATGATTTGACATGTTTGGACCTTCAACCCAAATCTGTATCATTTATTTATCAGCCCACTCTTTTATCTTTCTTGCTAAATGTGATCCAAAACAAATTTCAAAGCAACTATCTGGGGTGAGCTTCTTTGCTGAAAAGGAAATGGAAACGGAGACAGAGACATACAGCAGAATTTTCTCAGAAATATTTTAAGGAACAAACAAGGGATGTTGCAATTTGCCCTTCCTGAAATTTGCTCCTTAGTGATTCAAATCCACCCACAGGCCATTTTGGAACTTGAAGAGTTGATTTATCCATCGCAGTCAAGAATGGCAGGTTTGTTTCCCTCTTCCAACAACTGAATATTATTTCAATGGGAAGCTTATAGCCATCCCTCTTCTTTTTGAGGGACCATAATCAAACCTGTCTACATTCTGCTTTTTTGTGCACTTTGAAAGCCCTGTGCGGATATCCCTGTCTTTTACTGCAAAATAAGACCTCCAGCCTAAGAGAAACCATTATGAAAGGAACACCTCTCATAGGACTTTCTCAGTGGGTGGCAACTGTCACTTCTGAAGAAGGCCTTTGGACAATTGTTGGAGCAATTTGAAGAAGTGCTTCATTAATTTCCCCATCCATAAATCTGATGGAGAACTTCAGAAGGCCAGCATTCTGACAGTTCTCTCTTTCATTTCACAAGCAGTTTTTGTCAATGAACCCATAGGTAAAGGAAAAGGTTCCCTTCGCATATACGTGCTAGTTGTTTCCAGCTCTAGAGGGTGGTGCTCATCTCTGTTACAAAGCTGAAGAGCCAGGGTTGTCCGAAGACATCTCCGTGGCCATGTGGCCGGCATGACTAAATGCCAAAGGTGCACAAAACACTGTTACCTTTCCACCAAGGTGGTCCCTATTTTTTTTATATATGCTTTTGAACTACTCGGTTGGCAGAAGCTGGGACAAGTAATGGAAGCTCACACCGTTACAAGGCTCTAGGGATTCAAACTGCTGAATTGCTGACCTTTCTGATCAACAAGCTCAGTGTCTTATCCACTGAGCCACCGCATCCCTTTTCAATGAACCCATACTTAACTCCTTTTGGTCAGTTTCACAGTCTCTATGAAACAAAATTCTCCAGCTGGATCATTTTGTAGAGGAAGGTCTTCCTCTCCCAGAGTTCTTAGAAATGACTACATTGCCTCAGAAATCCTAGAAATTGAAAACCATTTTCAGGTAGCCCTGTAATGTAGGTTGTTGGAATTGGAATTTCCATTGCTAAGCAATGCAATCTAAAAGTACGATATCATGTGACTGCATTGCTTAGTGGTTGCAATTCTGATAGTCCCCATTATTATTGTTAAGTGAGGAATGTGTGTCATTAAGCAAAGACCTTATCTTACCGTAACTCGTGACTTCCTTCTGGCTTGCCATAAGCAAAGTCAGTTGGGAAGCCAGCAGGAAATTGCAAGTTCCAGGGGTGATAAGTCTTTCATTAGGCAGCTTGCAGGAAGGATGGCAGGCAGGTGAATGCTATGGAGTATGGGCAGGAGAGAGCTGTGGTGCTGTAGTCTGACTCAAGTATGGCTAGGTAGACAGCTGCCTACCTGCTCAAGGGCTACAGTCACTTTTTCACCTGCAGGTTCTTTGAGAAAAGAAAAAAAAACAGAGACTGATAAATCTATTTGCAGAACCTTCACTTTTAGCTTCCCCCACTGATGTTGTTGGTGAGAAGCCAGCAAGGAAGGTGGCAAATGAGGACCATATGATCGCATCACACTTCAACATCAAACATGCAAGCTGGCTGCATGAATTGCAAAAACATGACTACGGGGGACACTGCAATGACCACAACTCCGGTTTTAAGTCCTCTTGTTCAGCATGCTTGTAACTTTGAATAGTCACCGAACACGTGGTTGTAACCCAAGGACTACAGCATTTGAAATATGCTCAGGTTGGAAAACCTGCCAAAGAAAAATGTCTGAGATACCTAGTAAAACAGCCTCAGTGGACTATCTTGGCATGGTAGATCCTGTATAAATGGAGCTCCAGTCTAATCTTGATGCAATAGGCCTGGAGGTAACATTTTAAAAAGCAACAAGAGGGAAGACCAAACCATTGGTCAGAATTATTGAGCAGGAAGGATCATTTCTCCTAGCTATCTCTGTATTTTTTTTTTAAGGAAACCATGTAGGAAAGGGGAAAAAAAAATCAGTAATCACATGGAAATCAATCATAGACAAACAGTAGGTGAAGAGGGTAATTATACCTCCCCCAGCTATAATCCTAAGCATTCTCAGTGGTTCTATTAATATTTTAGGCTTGCATTGATATTTTAGGAGAGAAGGGGATATTCTACTAACATTGTATTTCGCTCATGGTAATAATAACAGGAAGAATAATTGGAATAATATCCATTCAGTTCTGGGAAAATTGAGAGATGAGGGTGAGAAAACAAGGCTCAGCTTCTATTACAATTCTGGCATTCATTCTCTGGATCTGTAAATAGTATGTAGTTATGAATTAAGGATTTGTTTTCACAAAATGTGGCAAGGATGCGTTTAGCAGGCGTGCATCTATAATCATTCATGCCTGCCCCGAAACTGCTTACATTTCTCCCAAATTATATTTATCAAAAGAGATGATTAAAGCTAGATGATTAACTTTCCAACATATATGAATTGGCGTACAATGCATAAGAATTCTCTCCAAACCAGATAATATTTAGCAAAGTATTCACCTACACATATCCAAGAATTATGAAGCTAATGAAAGATGGCAGTACACAGACACAGAAATAATGTAGTAAGATGTTTAAATAGAAGTCTTGCAGGTAGGTGCATTTTGGCTCTGAATTTGAGATCAGGCTCAACATTTATAAGACTTTGGATTTGAGTTTTGGCTTCCACTTAAGGGAAGGTGATTTGCAAGGGATCTTTAAAACCCTGAATTCCCTAAGAAACTGAATGGGGTTTGGAGAATTGCAGAAGTCTAAGGAATAGTTTAATGGAAAATCTGGGGAGCTCTCAGTTTCTGCAAAGATTTTTTTTTCAGGCTAAATCACTGAGGTTTCATATCCTAAGATAAATTATTCATGGAGCATCCCTCGTGGACGTCTTTGTTACTCCGCTTTTCTGGCCTACAATTTTTTGTCCTTTTCTACCACTTGGCAGCAAGGACTGGAAGGAGAAGATTCAGAAAGACAAGAAGAATTAAGAACTAAGATAGACTTGGGCGCTGTCAAATGCAAGCAACCAGAACCACCCATGAATAATCTCAAGCAGTAACTTTATTGCTAGCTACCTATGTTACAAGAATCTCATCAGGCTGACAGGATTCTCTTGGGAAAGGTCAGAAGAGGCTTCAGAGATTCTGGGGGAAGTCAGTCCTGTTCAGCTTTCTTCAATGCAAGAATTCTAAACTCTTAATACCTCACTCTGGTCTAGCGGGGAATTTCACCACAGGCATTCAGATAAATGCTTAAGGAGAAAGAAGGACCTTTTCAACATGAACAATGAAGAGCTCCTCTATGTTCAGCAAGCAATAAAATTTCTGGATGGAGACATGCAAGCCACTCTCGGTCATGACATGAGTGGATAGTATCTATCCCTGTATGCTATATCTTATTAGCATTAGCATTAATATTAGAATTAGACTCTCCTAGGCTATGTAAGGGACATGGTGACTAAGTGGCTAAGACGCTGAGCTTGTCAATCAGAAAGGTCAGCAATTTGGTGGTTTGAATCCCTAGTGCTGTGTAACAGAGTGAGCTCCCGTTACTTGTCCCAGCTTCTGCCAACCTAGCAGTTCAAAAGCATGTAAAAATGCAAGTAGACAAATAGGGACCCCTTTGGTGGGAAGGGAACAGCATTCTGTGCACCTTTGGCATTTAGTTGTGCCAGTTGCAGCACTGGTTCTTTGGCTTTGTAATGAGATGAGCACCACCCCCTAGAGCCAGAAAAAACTAGCATGTATGTACTCGTTGCAGAATTACCTTATGCCACCAGACTTGAAATTCTAGACCTAGAAAACCTAGAACTATGCCTCCTTCGGTCAGATCTATCTAAAGTATATAAAATCATACATTGCAATGTCCTACCTGTCAATGAATACTTCAGCTTCAACCATAACAATACAAGAGCAAACAAAAGAACAAACTCAAGGTAAACTGCACCAAACTTGACTGCAGAAAATACGACTTCAGCAACAGAGTGGTCAATGTCTGGAATACTCTACCTGACTCTGTGGTTTCTTCCCCAAACCCCAAAAACTTTAACCTTAGACTGCCTACTATTGACCTCACCCCTTTCCTAAGAGGCCTGTAGGGGGTGTGCATAAGTGCACCATAGTGCCTACCGTCCTTGTCCTATTGTTTCTTTTATTTTTTAAAAAAAATTTCTTATATGTATCCATGTATTCATAACTATGTTTTTACTTATACCTATTATCTTGTAAGCAATTGACAAACCAAATAAATAAAAACAATAAAATAAATGTATGTGCAAGGGGAACCTTTACCTTTATGCTATGTAGCCTATTGGCCAGCAAGACATCTCTAGCATTTTTGGTCTTGGAGGAGAATTTCAGCATCTTCCCATATGATGTGTAAAGTCTTTTAAGACTTCCATGAATATTCTTCACCATGGATTTTGAAGCCATCTTCTTGATTATTTGGCATCAGTGGGGATCCAACTTATTGTCATCTTGGGAAGTCAATTGCTCTCCATATAGAAAATATGACCTGCAAGTTGGAGTCTTCTGTGCACGACAATGGTGGGATTCAATTTTTTTTTATTACTGGATCTGTGGGTGTAGCTTGGTGGGGGTGGCAGAGGAAGAATACTGTAAAATCTCCAGCCAGAGGTGGCATTTGCTGGTTCTCCAAACTACTCAAAATTTCGACTACCGGTTCTCCAGAACAGGTAGAACCTGCTGAATACCACCTCTGGTGCATGACAATATTATGTAATTTGTAGGAGACACTTCTTCGCTACTAACATGGTCAAAATACTAAATTTTTAGGATTAGGTGAGGACATCTTTGTTGAAAGACGTTGAGTCTCTTGTTAATACTCTCAAACGCCTTCCAGGTTTCTCTTTCCTAATTCAAAAATTAGCACAAATTGCAGCGTGCTTATTTCATTTATTTTTAATTTAATTATCATTAAATTAAGCTGAGTTCATATGCTTTCTCCCATGTCTTTTCTAATTTCCTTTCTTGTTTACACACAAAGATAATTTGGTGGCAACTGGTGTAAGGGCTTTGGGGCTGAATTATAATGCTTTCAGAGACAAGATGTAACTCTAAGGGCTCAACTGATAAATCTCTGTCTTGTTTGAGATGAACCTAACAGTTGAGATTTAGGTTGTTTTTCCCCCTAACTAAAAAAGTATACCAGATCACAATACCGATACAGATAATTTGTCTATAAAATGCCTATGATTCTCAGCAGAGATATAATTCTCCCATGTATATGTCTGATTTTCTTTTAATTTACTAATCGATTCTTTCAATTCAATCTTAGGGAATTTCTCCATTTCCACTACCGGTGTTAAAGGAAAAATTCCTGGCATTAACCGGTATCTCCATTTATTCCATAATTCTATCAATTTTTTAAAAAGGGGCTTTTGAATCCTCCTAGCAATTTTTTAAATATCTTTTTTAAACCAATATGTTTCTATAGGATCACCGATTTCCCTTAATTCTTTTAACTCTATATCCGTATGAAATCTCTAGTTACTGCTATAATATCTGGGACCACCTTTAATTGATTAGCTACCAAATAATTTCTAACATTTTGAAGACCGAGCCCACCCTTTTTAATGGTTCATACCATAATTCTTTACTTATTCTTGCCCACTTGCCTTCATTACAATACACCTCCAGCAACCTCTGTATTTGCTAAGCTTCTTCAGCTCTGAGAGAAGCTGAAGAAGCTTCTTGGATGAGAAGTGAAACATCTTCAAAGAAAAAAAAACAGAATGTCCAGTTGCCTCTTGAAAAAGCAGCTTTGAGACAACCATGACCTGGATGACTGAGGATCTCCATGGACATTTAACAGGAAAATGGCTAACTATTACCTGGCTGAATTTTGTTTGTGTAACCCTGACAGTCTGTGTTTACCCTATATCGCAAAGTGAGTCTGGGGGAAAATAAATAAAAATAAAAGTTGGGATTGAAAAGAAAACTTGGTTTACAAGATAATGATGATTGATGATAATGATATAAACTTCTAAATAATATTTAGAAGCTAGTGAGCTGAAATCCACTTAAAGATTTGTATAAAGAAAAGGGTTGATTTTTTTTGTGCGCTTGTGTGCAATAATCTTTCAAAGATGTAAGAGTTTAGAGATAAAATATCCAAATAAATTGCTCTATAGACAATAAAGAACAAATATAGTAAAATCTGGGCTCAGTTGTATCACTTTTTTCCTTTCTCTTTTAATGGCTTTCTCACTTTGAAATAGAACTGTTGTTTTATCTTTCACCATAAAAATGAGATAAAATACTCAGTGCTCCAGAAGGGACCAATGTTTGTGTTTTGTTACTGCTTGGCATCAAGAGAATCATATCAAGTGAACCAAAATTACTGGCCGCAAACAAAGCATTTCTGAAGCTAGGGAGTAGTTGGTTGCATGTAAGAATGAACTGTAATGTGTAATTTAAAAAAAAACAAGATTGTGCAATAATTATTTGATAAGAAATGTTTATTGAGAACTTTAGCATTTTTCTGATTCAACAGGCATCATATATTCTTAATTTCACATTAAGGTGATGCATCACCCTGAAGTAAGCTTACAATTCCTCAAAATATCCATGACAGATAAAAGAGTTTCTTCTCTAAATTTTATCACATATCTTTAAATTCCATATAGAGAAGTAGTAGGACCTTTTCTTCTATGATTATTTAGATTTTGGAAAGGGGATATTTGAAGAATGTTATCTTTATGAACAATGAGCATCATGCATCATCAAAAGAGGAAGAACAGGAAAAGTAGAATGAGACAATCCACTACAGAATATTTTCCATTCTGTTAAAAGTCAAATATACAATTGTTGAAGAAAATGTGGGTTCCACAAAGAGGAACTTGAGGGAGACAATTATTTGTGAGCAGTTATTCCTGAATAACTTCCCCAGGAATTGTTGTGACTTAATGGAGACAAGATGTGTATAGGTCATCAAACCAAAAATGTGGTGCATGGGGTTAAAAGCATAACAAGAAACTCATAATTACAGCAATATTTGCACGTTGCAGAAATATACAAACAGCAGAGTTCCAACTACCCATCACCAATCAAGTGGGTTTAAAAACTATGTGAGCTGTTGGCATCTTTGAGAAAGCAAGATTGTGAAAGCCAAATGAACCTTGAGAAGAGATGATGTTCCAGAGAACAGGAGCAATGACAGCAAAGAATGCCTCCATTGTCCTACAAGATAGCACTATTTGGTCAATGGGACCAAACATTGAAAAGTTTTCATAAATAACCAAGCCATAAAGAGCTTTTCAGATAATGGCCAGTGTATTTGACTTGCAATCAGAAATTTCTTAACATGGAATACTTTATCTGGGAGGAGGAGACCAAATGCTGAAATAAATCTTAATCCAAAGCAGTATCTGAAAACTTCATCTGGATTGAATAATAATTTTTGCCCTGCCCATTAAACCTCACCAATGAACCTGGTCTGTCTTGACTGTTGAACTCATCTGGGACGTAGACCTTGCTTATTCATTGAGTACCTGCATTAATTTTATCTTAAATTATTCATAAATATTTATCATAAATTTTTAATTTATCTGCTACAACATCCTACCAGTCAATGACTACTTCAGTTTCAACCACAACAATACAAGAGCACACAACAGATACAAACTCAATTTAAACTGCTTCAAACTCGATTGCAGAAAGTACGACTTCAGCAACTGAGTGGTCAATGCCTGGAATGCACTACCTGACTCTGTTGTTACATCCTCTAACCCCCACTCCTTTAACCTCAAACTATCCACTATTGACCTCACCCCATTCCTAAGAGGTCTGTAAGGGGCCTGCATAAGTGCACCATCGTGCCTACCATCCCATTTATTTGTCCCTATTTCCTGTATTTTTACTCATGTTTATACTTATACCTATTATCTTGTAAATGATTGACAAATCAAATAAATAAATAAAAATAAATAAATGTTGATCTTGGACAATTAATAGTGTTGTTAAAACCTTCAGGCAGAGAAGAATTAGATGGTAGATTTTGTATTCCCTGAATCTTTTGGTGCCGTTCTCAGCAAAATGTTTCCAGACCTCAGGCTAACAGCTGATCAGCTGGATAGCTGGGAAAAGTGAAGGCTACATAGATTGCTCTTGCATGAATGACATTCAAATGTAGCACCTCTAAGTAAAAAAAAAGTACATCTATGAGAATTATTTCTGACCAAACTTTAAAGATTCTTGCCTATCTATTTTGCTTTCATTTTTTAGGAGAGGCAGTGGACTGACAATCAATAAAATAAAAAGCATGAAGTCATTTATGTACAAATTTCCTAAGTCATATTTCTAAGTACTTATTGTAGTGCACCAACAGAAATTCTCCAAGTATCTTGGGATCAGAAATCTCCCATTACCTTGAAAGATAACATCTGAGATTGAGCTTTAGGATTGAAAGTAGAATTGAAAATGATGCTTCTAAGAGAACTTCTTTGAATGTCTTCAGTATTATTTTTCTAAAACATAAAAAAGTCCTCCAAAGGAGCTTTTGTTTTGGGAGTTCTTTTCTCCATGCCCTGTTTTATCTTTCTTTGAACTCACAACATAAAAAAAATATTGTCAAAAGAATGTGAATGAGAAACTAGAGCAGGCTGCAAAATATGAGCACCAAGCATCAGTGGTAGAGAGCCATTCTGAAGAACGTTAAGGAAACTAAAAACGGTTTGTGAAGAGATAAATGATGCTTACATTCTAGTAACTTGGAGTAGCTAAATTGTCATTTCCAGGTGTTTCCTGCCACAGAATGAGAGAATCTTCAGAAGGACCTCACTGGATACTAAATCCTGCTTGGCAATTAATTTGAAGTAATTTGAGATTAGGAGAATGTTCAACTTTGGAAGGTGTGCAGCACCCTAAAGTCTTGAATGATAGAATGAAGACTTGGAGATCTAGGAGGTTTCAAATCCAGTTTTAGATGTCTCTTTGATAAACCGGAAACATGAACCACGCTATGTGCTTAGATAGCTCTATGCTTCAATACATATTGTATCATTGTGTTTGCCTTTTTATTTTAGTTAAATACAGACTCTTAAAATTTAGGAGAGTAAATCCATGGAAGGAATCAATATATATATATTTTCCTATCAAGATGATTCACGTTGCAGTCTCACCCGATTTGTTGATGAGCTTAAAAAATATGTTCTGTTGAAAAAAAAAAAAAAGGTCTTCACTGAGAGTTAATCCCAAGACTATTAGTGATGGAAATTATCCTTATAAGAAATTGAAGAATTTCCCTCTCTGTTTATAGATAGGCAGGCTCTGGATATTTTCAAACTATCCTACAGACAAAATGCAGAATATTGTTGGGGTGTTATTGTCAAGAAGGACATTTGAACGAAGAGCCGAGGACTCCATACTCTCAACAGTGTGTGTTATAGATATTGATAATAGATAGATAGATAGATAGATAGATAGATATAGATAGACAGACAGATAGATAGAAAGACTCAAACATTTTTTTTATTATCTGCCAACAAAAACTGATCAAAATGTATTGTTTATTTTAACCTTTATCTGTCATTGAAGAGGATGAAAATCTGATTATATTAATTGCCAAGTTATTGAGCTGTCAGAAAGCAAAGTATTTTGTCTCCTATTGAAGTGTACCAAGGTTCGCATAAGATAATTTTGCCCCTTTTCTTTGGCATGATTACCAGTAGGTCTATCTTTTCAGTTTGGCTTCATTCAACTTTCAAATAAAAGATTTGATTATAAGGTTTAAAACTATGATCAATTTTCAGAAAGCTGACCTCCAATTCGATAGTCTTAGATAAAATGGATTAATTTGATTCACATATTGTCCAGTTTCATTTCTCAAAGACCATCACTGATACTGGATTTCGCTCACATTCAGATGATTAAGAGGCTTAAACCAGAGATTCTTTCTTTTCCCCCTTTCCCTTACTATCATTGTATTTCTAAGTTTACTTTTTTTTACTTTGTCAAATATATATCTTGTAGACAACCCTCACTCTGTCAAGGACCTAGGAATAGTCATCTCAAATGATCTAAGCTCCAGAGCTCACTGTAACAGCATCGCCAAAAAGGTTTTAACAGTTCTTAACCTTATTTTGCGAAGTTTCTTCTCCAGTAACATTGAATTGTTAACTACGGCATGCAAAATCTTTGTCAGACAATTCTTGAATAAAGCTCATCCACCTGGAACCCCCACTGTATATCAGACATTAGCACGATTGAGCGGGTTCAGAGGTATTTCTTGAGAAGCATACTCGACTCCTCTACTCACAATAGAATTCCCTATGCCTCCAGGCTTGAAAATAAAATAAATAATTTAAAATAAATAATTTTAAATGGTATTTTCTGGAGTTTTTTTCCCCACTAATGGACTGGGTTAAACCACTCTGCATTAAAGTTGGATATTCAACAATTATTCTGTACACCTTTGAACGTTCAATGAGAGAAGGAAAGCTTGTAATTTTCTTGGCATTGGAGGGTAGGTGACATGTTTTGAATCACAGAACCAGAAAGAAATCTAGACGAAATTATCACAAGCTCATATTCAGTTGAAGACCTACAATTCTAGATGTAATTAAAACATATCTGACAAGTGGTTGTCTTATCTTTGGCTTTATTATTTCCACCTGAATAAAATCCTACCACCTGCTGAGTTATTTTGCTCTGTTGTTCAACAAAAAACTTTCCTGTATAGTTTAACCCATTGGTTTATTGTTGATAGCCAACTTTTCTATCCTAAACAACTTCCAAAACAGGAAAACAGCAGGGGACAAGTACCATAAGAAGTAATGTTACAAAAAAATCAATACATGAAGGAAAAAAGTAAAGGGTTGAAGGCATAAACCAATCAATCTTATTACTGAAAAATAGTCATGTCCTGGATCCAGCCCAAACTCAAGCATGAGGTCAATAATTGTGTACACATTTCTCATGAATAAATCTTTAAAAACTCAATGGTACTAAATTCTGAATTAATACAGAGAAGGTTTCACTATACCCAAATTTAAAACAGATGTTTTGATGCCAGAAGTTTTCAAAATCTTGTTTGAACAAAGACTAAACAGGTCCACCTTTTAAATTTACTTTGAAGAAGACTATTTTAAGGGCAAAGGGAACCAAGTTGATTACAAACTTGTATTTACTTGTTGCCTTCCGGTTGTTGACATTGCTCATGCTAAAATGTTATTGTTCCATAACATTTAGCAGCCAGCTTTTGAAATGTATATAGGCTATATAAGTATTGTAACTTTTATTTACCCGTGAGCTTGCTTTTCTTATTTCTGTGAGCATTTTCCAAATATGCTTCCTTGCAGCAAAGAATCAATACTTATTTCTAATGACTCTCCAGAGAACTACAGTTAAAAACAAGGCAACAAAAGGAAAATAGTACAAGAGCACAACCAAGGAGGTCACAGAGGTCAAAGATGGAATGGAATTGTGTATCCAGATGATTTCCACATATTTAGATCTCTGCGAATAAGAACCCCATCAAAAGCACGGTATTGCCACCATGGGCTCCATCCTTTCACCAGCAGTTTACATAACTTCCCAATAGCTAGATAAGTTATTTGGCTATGAAATTCTCAAGAATTGAATACAAAAAGGTACATGTTTGGGAAAATTGTGTGCAAAGCAGTGTGAATATTTTGGGAGGTGGAGAAAGTGAATACAAAGGATAGCTCTCTCTAGTTTTTTTTTAAGTTGGTTATTAAGATTTATTTATTTTTGTTCATTTACATTCAGCTTTCTCTTAGAACCCAGCTGGGGACGAAATACACATACTACAGAACTTTTTGTACAAAAATTGGTGTATTATGTTCATTACAAAATTCTGGAATGGAGAATAAAGTGGAGAATAAGAGGGCTAAGATCCTTTGAGACTTCTAGATCCAGACAGACAGACAGGTAGCTGCTGGCTAACCAACCAGGCATTGTGGTGGTTGAAAAGGAGACCAATTTTTGAATACAGCTTGTCTGCCTGGAACCTCCACTGTATATTGGATATTAGTTCGAATGGGTGGGTTCAGAGGTAAGTCTTGAGAAGAGTACTCCACTCCTCTACTCACAATAGAATTCCCTATGCCTCCAGGCTCAAAATTTTGGGCCTGGACAATCTGGAACTGCACCACCTGAGGTCTGATCTAAGCATAGTTCACAAAATTGTCTGCTACAACATCTTGCCTGTCAATAACTTCTTCAGCTTCAATCACAATAATACATGGGCAAACAACTGATACAAACTCGGGGTTAATTGCACCAAACTTGATTGCAGAAAATATGACTTCAGCAATAGAGGGGCCAATGCCTGGAATGCCCTACCTGACTCCACTGTTACAGCCTCAACCTCACACAACTTCAATCTCAAACTGTCTACTGTGGACTCACCACATTCTTAAGAAGTCCTTAAAGGGGGCGTGAATAAGTGCACCAGCGTGCCTACTGTCCCTGTCTAACTGTCCCCATTTATCTGTATTTACTGTATGTTCTTGTTTATGTCCATAGCTACGCTTGTTATCTTGTACATGTTTGACAAATAAATGTAAATAAATAAATGATTGTTCTAATTGGTAGGCTAGCAAGGAATGAGTATGACTTCTGGATTCAAAAATTTGCACAGTACCCTTTAACCAGGTCAAATGAAATCTTAATATCTGCATACTGCACAGGGTAAATTTTAATTGTGGTTATTGGTTTCTTTGTATAGTTTTTATATGTGGCACACTAATCCAATACATAACATATTACAGAAACCCAGATAAATGAGTGAATTTGCTAACCAAATCCAACATGGCGTAAAAATGCAGACATTATTTTAGCTGCCTTGAGAAATTGAGACCAGTACTCAAATACAGCTCATCAGTCTCGGAACCCACATTACGTATCTGATATTAACACAGTTGAGAAAGTCCAGAAAGTTTTTGGCAGCTGCTGCAGACTGCTGGCTCATATTTAAAGGGTTGTCTACTAGGTCTCCAAGATCCCTCTCAAAGTTACTACTATTGAGCAAGGTATCACATATACTGAACCTGTCCTGTGCATTTGATTTTTCTTGCCTGAATGTAGAACCTTACTTTTTTTACCATTGAATTTCATTTTGTTAGATAGCACCCAATGTTCAAGTCTATCGAGATCTTTCTGTATCTTAAGCCTATCTTCTGGAGTGTTGGCTATTCCTGCCAGCGTGGTGTCTTCTGCAAATTTGATGAGCAAATTTGACATTGTGATTTCTTTGTTAGCATTTATCTTCCCCCTGGACACCCTTGGACAAATCCCTACTACAGACAGTGATAGAAACATCATCATCATCAACAACAACAACAACAAGAAGAAGAAGGGAATACAAGTAGGGATTTTTCTGGCTCATTAGGCATCCACCTGCTACTATAATTCTAGCATATCTGTAAACAATCTTTTTGGGGGTTCCTACCTCAACCAATCTCCCAAACAAAACAAAACAGACTTCCTAAAAGCGTCTGGCATATTTCTGCAACATTGTATATATTAAGGTTAATCAGCTGATAAAAATCAATGCACCCGATCATCTGATTAGCAAAACCAAATTGTAATTAGTTTGCAATTAAGATCATTTGTAAGCATACCTCATGTGTGTAATTCCTAAATTAGTTTTATATAACATGGAACAGATTGGGACGGCTTGATTTGCTTTCCTCTGCTCATTTTGAGTTTAAGTGCTTTTCAAAAAAAATCCACCACAGTGCTATTTTTTCCCCTCATTTCCAAGAGATAGAATGGGATATTAAGAAAGTTAACTTAGTTGATGAAAAAAGTGGTAGATTACTGAACTGATTCTCGCTGTCCTAAATTTCTCCTTTATGGGAAATTTAGGGCAGAGAGAGTGAGAGAGCACAATCCGATTTAAAGTTTTCACAAATGTCCACATTTTTGTTTCTGTTTTTAGTGCTTCCTGATTTACATATGTTTCTTTAATTATTAATTATAGTTGCTTTCCTTGAGGGCCTTTTCAAGATTCTTAGGCATCTTCATGAGAGAAATGTTCACTTGAGACATCCTCCCCTTTTCTTTTCATTGCCTCTTCTGTCCGTCTATTTTTTTCCTCCATTAATTTTTTTGTTTATTCAAGTCAACAGCACGTCCAAAATACCGAAATGACTTTTGGGATTATATTTTAAAGTATTTTCTCTGGCTGCTTTGTAGGAGAAGTTTCGACCCAATCTGATTATTTCACATTCCGAATCACTGTCTCGATTCTGCTTTTATGGAACCCAAATGCTGCTTCCCTGTGAAAAACAGGTCTATCTGATAAAATGGAAATGTAGCCAGCAGAACAGTGGAATCAGAAATATTTATAAATATTTAACATGAATTGAAATAAAATAATAACAGTGGCTGATGCAGAGTGGTCTGCTGGTGCTAAGCACTTAACAGTAGAACCATTTCTCAAGGGAACGATCAGCATACCTTGGGTGAATCCGTTCCAGCAAAAATAGAACAGACAACTCCTATGAATGCTTTAATGGACATTTCTGCCAAGAACAGAAAATTACTCAGTAGCTTCAATGGCCTCTTTGCAAGTTATGAGTCCATGGTTCTTTGTACTACATAGTCATCATCATCTTTTAGTGACCCCCATAATCCCTTGTGGGATGGAGTCTTGGCAAGTGTTCTGACTCACGCCCTTTTCCGACAAATCAAACACAATTCAAAAAGAACAGAAACCTTGTAATTCTTTTACAAAATAATTAGCTGTGATAAGCTGAGAAGCAAGATAAGCTGAGAAGACAGAAGCCTGAAGATGATGAATGAGACTTCATCGAAATGTTGCCTAGATACTTCGAATCTTACGCGGGAGAAAACCCAAACAACCAAAGATCTATCTATCTATCTATCTATCTATATCTATATCTATATCTATATCTATATCTATATCTATATCTATATCTATATCTATATCTATATCTATATCTATATATATATATATATATATATATATATATATATATATATATTCAGAACATAATAAACCCAAATAAATCCACAAAATACCCTTGTCTAATTGAAAATTCAAATGACAGGATAACTGTAGTTTTCAAGGAAATGTTCAGTAATGCTGAGTGAAAAATCAATAATGGCTTTATTATATATTTCTTCCTCCAAGCATTGGGCAAACACTCATTTTCCCCATCATAAGATTTTTATATCTTTAACTCTAATGGTAATTCAGTTCTCCTGCCTTTAAGCCATTGTTAACAATAGGGGTAAGATGAATAATGAGAGTATGTGGCCCATTTAAAAGATTTGGAAATAGTGCTTGGTTATTTCTTTCAAAATGAGAGATCAAAATCCAGGTGCATCTCAGCTCATTATGCATTTAAACTTTCCTTTTTCTTAAAAAAGTCACATTAAATGTCAAATTTCAAATAAATATATATGTGACATATAAATGGAAAGAGGTCACAAGAATAAATGTAATGCACAATATGACATTAACAAATCAGTCAATGGAAAATTCCATATTTAGAAAATAATTAGCATGTGTTTTACAAACACATCATTTTGTGCAGACACATGGCTTCTTGGCTATTATCTTTTGTCATTATTGCAACCTATTTCAATTATGCATTACTTTTGGAACATTTGTAATTTGTATAGTTTTATTAGCATTGTTGTTTTTTGTTGGATTTTTTTATTGTTGTTAGTTTGTTTATTAGCACCTTTTTTCTGTTTTGCTGTTGTTTGCATTTCAGTGCCAGATTTTCACATGAGAGCTGAGAAAGATTCACACCCATCTTCCTTGCTAGAGTCAAGGAAAATTGTAATTAAATTGCATTTTTTAAAAAAATAACATCTAATATTAATGATGAGTGACACATCTATATTCATTAAACTGATATGGTGGACTTATTACTGTATATCAAATCTATTTCTAGTATTGGTGTAAACCTGTATCAGTTGGGCTGTTGTAGTTTTCCACCATAACAAAGAACTGTTTGCTGGTCTGATGGGATAAAAGTGGAAACCAGTAATCAGGAAAGAATGAAATTAGGAGCAACCTGCTTCTAATTTGTTGTAGATCATCAGGTAGATATATAATTGATAGATGATGAGTGATTGATGATTTTGAATATGTGGATAGATAGATAGATAGATAGATAGATAGATAGATAGACAGACAGACAGATAGTCTGATGGGATAAAAGTGGAAACCAGTAATCAGGAAAGAATGAAATTAGGAGCAACCTGCTTCTAATTTGTTGTAGATTATCAGGTAGATAGATGATTGATAGATGATGAGTGATTGATGATTATTTTGATGATGTGGATAGATAGATAGACAGACAGAGAGACAGATAGACAGACAAACAGGCAGAAGGCAGACAGACAGACAGACCATAAATAAAGGATAGAGGAAGATAAATGATTAATAGATGATGGGCGATAGATGATTATTTTGATGAGATAGATATAGATAGATAGATAGATAGATAGATAGATAGATAGATAGATAGATAAGCAGGCGGGAGGCAGGCAGACAGATAGATAGACAGACATACAGAGCATAAATAAAGGAGAGAGGAAGTTAGATGGATGATTGATAGATGATGGGTGATTGATGATGATTTTGATGAGAGAGAGAGAGAGAGAGAGAGAGAGAGAGAGAGAGAGAGAGAGAGGTGATAGATAGATGGAAGGATAGATGGATGGATGGATAGATGGATGGATGGATGGATGGATAAATGATAGATAGATAGATAGATAGATAGATAGATAGATAGATAGATAGATAGATATGCAGGCAGGCAGGCAGGCAGGCAGGAAGACATAACTCAAGTTATGGAGAAAGTTGAGCAATGATCATTTCTGAAAAATAAATCCAGAACTTTAAGGCTCAACTAAGAAATGATAAGCCCATTCCATCATGTGTTTCTGTATACTTAGGGAGAAAAAAATCCTGTGAGATTAGATCATCGTTATGTATGCATCTGTAACGTTAGGACCTACACACACATATACACATGTAAATGTGTTTTTGTGTTTAGATTGCTTCAAGCAGACGAGATACATAAATTAAAGCTGCCTGGCATCCATCTTCTATGCCTTTAAATTTTTCTCAGGGTTCCTGACACAGAACCTGTCAGAATATAAATAGCAATACTTGTAATGATCAAAAATTGCTATTTTCTTTAACGTAGCGGTAACAATATATCATAATGGCAGAAGCCTATTCCCGCACACTTTCATAATCAAGCATAATGTTCAGTTTTGCCTATTTTCCCTGCTGCATTTGTGGAAACAAACCAATCATTTCTTACAGAACAAGTCATTTTTTAATATAAACAAGGAGGAAATGTGTGTTTCTTTTCTTTCTTCCTTTTCTTTTCTTTTTCTGGCAGAACACCACCGTTATCCTAAATTTACTCCTCCTGTAAAGTTGTATTTCCTTTATTTAAGGCTGGAGCTCTAAACAATTCTTGGGGGGGGATAGGATAATTAATCCCTCTATCTTCCATGCGAAAGAACAATTGATTTCATAAGCCTCAAGTGGCCCCAGCTAATGTCAGGGCTGCGTGGTTTGTAATGCCCAACTGCAGAATTCTGAAATATTGCTCTGTTTGAATAACCCAAAAGGATCACTTCGGTTGTATAACCACTCCTTAAGAAACTGTCAAAGTGCACCACAGGATATGATGCAGTAAATAAGAGTAAATAAGAGGCTGCCTGAAAGAAGAGAGGGTCAACCTATTCTCCAAAGCACCTAGAAGGCAGGAGAAGAAGCAATGGATGGAGATTAATCAAGGAGAGATTCAACCTAGAACTAAGGAGAAATTTCCTGACAGTTAGAACAATTAATCAGTGGAACAGAAGTTGTGGATGCTCCAACATTGGAAGTTTTTAAGTAGATCTTGGACAACAGTTGTCTGACATGGTATAGGGTGCCGTCCTGCCTGAGCAGGGGGGTTGGACTAGAAGACCTCCAAGGTCCCTTCCAACTCTGTTATTTTGTTAAGCAGTATTGCAGAAACAACTTCTTCTAATAAACATTGGAGGCAATTAGATGATTTCTGTATTAATCTTTTGGAGGAACAGCATATCGAACACTCAAGCATAGATTATTATTTATTCTATTTTATTTATTTTGTCAAGCGATTATAAGATAACAGGTATAAGTGTAACATAGTTATGAATGCATGAAATGGATACATATAAGAAAAATAAAAAGAAACAACAGGACAGGGATGGTAGGCACGTTGGTGTGCTTATGCACACCCATTATTAATGCAAAAGAATGTAGGTGGTTTTTTTTTTTTTGCCAAGCTTAGTTTCAAACATCAAAGACTCCTGCTAAACAAGCACAAAACAAAATATCCAGGATGGGTCATTCCAAATTGAGGACAATTTGCTTTCAATCACAGCCTGCTTTGTAATTTCAGCAACTTATGCTGTTTTTTTCTTGAAAGGCCAGGGAAAGGTGGACTTTGTTGTGTTTTGAAAATGTACATGGTGCAAAATAGGGACAAAGAGATCTATTTCTTTCTGTCTGCCACGGTGTTCGTTGAGTATTGCAATAAAGTTGATGGGCAGACCAAAAGCAAAACAAATATGAATCAATCGCTTCTGCACACAAGAGGGAATAGATTTATGAAATTAACCACTGCATGGAGCAGGGATGGGGTACTAAACGGATACAATGAACTCTTTGGTAGCTGTTGATAGCAGAAGAAGAACAGAGTCGGAAGGGACCTTGGAGGTCTTCTAGTCTAACTCACTGCTCAAGCAAGAGACCCTATGCAATATTTGACAAATGGTTGTCCGAGCTCTTCTTAGAAACCTCCGCTGATGGAGCACCAACAACTTCTGAAGGCAAGCTGGTCCACCGTTTAAGAAATTACTGTCTGGAAATTTGTCCTTAATTCTAGGTGGGTTCTCTCCATGATTAGTTTCCATCCATTGCATCTTGTTCTGCCTTCTGGTGCTTTGGAGAATAGGTTGACCCCTGTTCTGACCCACGCCCTTTTCCAACAAATCAAACACAATCCAAAGGGAACAGAAACCTTTTAATGCTTCTGCAAAATAACTAGCTGTGATAAGCACAAGCCCTGCCAAACTGTGCGAGACTGCTAAAAGATAACAGACAAAAAATAATTTGCAATACAAGAATCTTCAAATACAAACTCAGGATACTGGAATGTCCACGAGGCTGGAGTTTCAAAACGTCTTTGCTTCCTGCAAAGAATGTTCGTTTCACAGCTGGCTTTTATCTTCTTGAAGGAGGGGCCATTACCTTGCAGCCTTACTCCTGAGTTTCCCGTGCTGTTGTAGCTGCTCTTTCCTGCGAGCAGCCCTGCACTCACACACACTTGGCACAGGCTCCTCGGGAACCTCCTCATCGCTGCTGCCAGCCCCTACAATCTCTGAAGGCAGCAGTCCACTCCCTAATGGTCCTGGCCCCTCATCTGAGTCCCCGCTCTCCTCAGCCATCTGCACCTTCTGCCAGCTAATCCCAACAACCCCTCTTATTTACTGTACCACATCCTGAGGTGCACTCTGAGGGTTTCTTAAGGAGTGGTTCTACAACTGAAGTGATCGTTTTGGGTTATTCCAAGAGAGTAATGTTTCAAAATTCTGCAGTTGAGCATTAAAAACAATGCACTTGTGACATTAGTTGGGGCCATTTGAGGCTATCAAATCAATTGTTCTTTCACATGAAAAATAGAGGGATCAATTATCCTATTTTCTCTCAAGAGCTCTTCTTTCCTCTTCTTTGTGGTGGAATACTGGTATCATGTCTCCCCTATTCCTTGTTTTCATTAAACTAGACATACCCAGTTCCTGCAACTGTTCTTCATGTGTTTTAGTCTCCAGTCACCTAATTATCCTGGTTGCTCTTCTCTGCACTCTGGAAAGAGTCTCAACTTTAGAAACTCAACTTTCCAACTGTTGAGAAACAAGCTCATCATTATCTAGGCTGATAATTCCTCCTCCCTTCAGCAAATCTTTTTTTTATCCTCCTTCTTACAGATTGTAACTTCCTTGATTGTGATAAATCCTTCATAATATCTCAGATTTGTAACACAGGAGAAAAGTGGTCTAAAAACGCTAAGCATCAGCAATCAATCAATCGGTCAACTGACCAACCAATCAATCATGGCACAGAATATTTTTTTTGGGGGGTGGAAAGAGTAGTCTTTAAAAAAAAAAAAAAGCAGAGGCTAGGAAAAAATACATGAAGGGAAGATAAATGAAAACAGGGCAGTTTCCATGAGGGAAAACAATTTCAATAGCTGAAATGCCTTTAAAATACTAATTAGAACAATGCTGTGATGCAAGACTTCACAGCTACTTTCTCTTTTCCCAAAGCTTTTGTGGTCTTTCCTTCAATTGTGTTTGAATCAAGGTGTTCGAGTTTGACTTCATAGTTGTTGTAATTTATTATTTCCCATTGTGACACTGAAGAAATACATTCAAAAGATGCCAAGGGCAAAATGCAATCAATTTGCTCAGTATCACGTTTAAAAAAAAAAATAGTTTACTGAAATGCGATTTGAGGTGAGATGGTGCATATGAATATTTCCAAGACGTGGAAGCCTCTTTATGGCTTTTAGACACTCCATTAATCACCTTCGTCAAAAATGCTTCCCTTCTCTAAGAAAAACGGAGGGTGGAGGGGGGATAAGAATTTAGGAACTGTTGTAAGCATTGATTATAGATTGCAGGGTATTTCTATCTTAGCGTTTGTGATTTGGGCTTAAAGTACAGATGTGAAATAGGCTCTGTGGAGCCTTCCCTTCCTTGCTGAGCTTCCAAACAATCTTTAACCCGTAGGCCTTCAAGAAATCATTATGATTTTTTTTTAAAAAAAATTATTAAAGTGTATTGTAAGATGCAATACAAATAGAAGTAGCCAAGGCAGGTAGAGAGAGGGAGAAAAAAAGAAAAGTTGTAAAGAAACAGTGGATGGAAACTAATCAAGGAGAGAAGCACCTAGGATTGAGAATTTTTCTAATGGTTAGAGCAATCCACCAATTGAATAATTTGCCTTGAGACGTTGTGGGTGGTCCATCACTGGAGGCCTTCAAAAAGAGACTGGACAACCATTTGCCTGAAATGGTATTGAGTCTCCTGCTTGAGAAGGGGGTTAGACTAGAAGACCTCTGTGGTCCCTTCCAACTCCATTATGTTATGTTCTCTATGAAGAAAAGCATTTAAAAGCAGGAAATTTTCACCCCTGTTCTACAACAGGGGTGGCAATTTTATTGAAGGCCGCATCAGGGCTGTGGTTGACCTTGGGGGCCTGGGTGGGCTTGATGCCAGTTACTGAAGGCCGCATCAGGGCTGTGGTTGACCTTGGGGGCCTGGGTGGGCTTGATGCCAGTCCCCAAACTGCTGGCATGTTTCCTCTTCACACTGGGTAGAACCACTGAAGCTGCATTGGGTAGACTGGACAAAGCAACTCTGGCCTGATTTCCTCTTTGGTACACCAAGCCGAAGCGACGTGGGCCGGTCCCTCACATTTTCCAGGATGGCCTTGCGGGCCAAATCCGACCACATCACAGGCCGGATGTGGCCCATGGGTCTTGTGTTTGACACCCATGCTCTACAAAAAGAGTAAGCAAAAATACCAATCTTCACCACTACCACATGCACACGATAGAAAATGAAAAAGATAACACCATTCTTGCTCATCGGACACTTTGAGAGTTGTAACAGATTTGCAACGAGGTGGCTTTTTAAGTCATGTAACTCCACCAAAGAGTAAAAGATGAACGACACACTAAGTTTCTGAAGTCATACATACCATCACACCATCTATATTAATTGATTCAAAAGATTAATCCTGGATACTGTAAATCAAAGAAACAGGAAGACATATAACAGGCAGACTTATCTGAGATTTTCATATTTTTTTTGCACACAACAGAAGTCATCACTTTCACTGCCAGATGGAGAACTAGTTTCCAAGTACTTTCTGAAGCTTAAAAAAAAGGCTGTTTTGATGAAGTTGAAATGAGGAATTGTGCCATTTGGAAAAAATTCCATTGCATTATGGGTTATGTTCCTTCACCACCACTAACAACAACAACAATCCTTCACAGACATAAACACCCCAGGACAAATCTAACTACAACCCACTTATTTAGATTTTTTTTTTAAAAAAATGAGTTTTTATTTTAAGTTCCTCCAGAGGTGTATTGATCTCACAAAGCATATTTAGTTCAAGCCTTTTCCTGGTGGGGTTATTTTACTCACAAAATTTCACACTTGAATATCATTCTGACAAGGTGTCGAATCTGGCCCTTGGTTGAAATGTGTCAGTACTGGAGGTTGGGGAGGAAAACTTTCCTTCTGTCACAAGCAGTAAAAGTGACAAAGCCAGTAGAAAGGGTAGTCAAATCAAGGCTATTATACAGCTGCAGGAAGGCAGGAATATCTCTAAGCCAGAGCAGATAGCTAAGAAGCCAAAACAATATATAACTCAGGTTAACAAACTAATTTGGCCTTTAAGTATGTGTGCTAAATACCCTGTTTTCCCAAAAATATGACCTACCTTGAATAAGTCCTAGCTTGATTTTTACATGTGCACCCAATATACACCCTATCCCGCAAATAAGCCCTATTTAAGATCCCACCCACTCCAGAGTTCACAGGTAAAAATTAAGCCAGGGTGGGGGTTGAGCTGTTCTATTACTTACCTTTGGATAGTTGTAGTCAGGCCCCACACACCCCAACACCTGCCTTTCTGGCTCATTTCTTCTCCAGCTGGCAAGGCTTTCCTGAAGGCCTCTGGAGCTGATAACAAAGCTCAGGATCGATCCAGAGCTCTTTTATCAGATGCAGAGGCCTTCAGGAAAGTCTTGCCAGCTGGAGAAGAAGAAGTTCCTGAAGGCCTCTGATAGCAAAAAGGAGGCCGGGGGTGAGGCGTGCGAATGTGGTAAGTCACTGGAAGATATCCCCCCAAAATAAGACCTGGTGCCTTTTTTGGTGGCAAAAATATATAAGACTAATATATATATATATTGGAAAACAGGGTAGCTTCTGAGGTCAGCTGATAGTTTGAGAAGTTTGATAGTTTGAGAAGTGTTACATAAAGGTAAAGGTTCCCCTTGCTAGGCTAGTCATTTACATACTAATCATTTCTGACTCTAAGGGGTGGTGCTCATCTCCGTTACAAAGCCGAAGAGCCAGCCCTGTTCGAAGACGTCTCCGTGGTCGTGTGGCCGGCATGACTAACCACCGAAGGCTCATGGAACACTGTTCCCTTCCCACCAAAGGGATCCCTATTTTTCTACTTCCATTTTTTACATGCCTTCGGAACTGCTAGGTTGGCAGAAGCTGAGACAAGTAAGGGGAGCTCACTCCATTACATGGCGCTAGGGTTTCGAACCACCTAACCGCCAACCTTTCTGATCGACAAGCTCAGCGTCTTAGCTACCAAGCCACCGTGCCCCTTAGAAGTGTTAGTAAACCTTTATTTCAAATGTTGATTCCTGTTTCTAGGTTTTCCCATTTTACATGAACTGCCCTTGATCCAGTTCTCTTCCAGGGGCAATTCAGGATTACGGTTATGGCTTTAAGGACCTACAGGTTATCTGCAGGAGAGCTTCTTTCTGAGGATAGCTGCCCATCCCAGCATAGTTGTTAGATTTTCACCCTCTATGCCCCTTTACTTAAATATTGTCATCTTGTGAGACCCCAGAAATGTGCTTTTTCTATTGTGGCCCCTACTTTACAGAACACCTTCGCCATTGAGATCTGATGGGCCCCAACCTTTTATCCTTCTAGAGACCATCTACAATCTGAATCTCCATCCAGAGCCAAGGTGGGTAGGTATGTGGGTATATCAGAGAACAATGGTCCCATCATAATTTTACAAGTACTCTTCTATGATGGGACCAAGAACCATCTAACTGGTTGTGTAGACTGATCCAAATTGACATCCTGTCCCAAATATTGTGTGTCTTTCATAAAAAAA
Source organism: Pseudonaja textilis (assembly GCF_049901715.1). NCBI lineage: Eukaryota > Metazoa > Chordata > Lepidosauria > Squamata > Elapidae > Pseudonaja > Pseudonaja textilis. The sequence goes on from NC_142001.1 coordinate 15,620,786, forward strand.
CAATCTTTCCCTTCTCCATCTCTTTTTATCCAGTTAAAGGATTTGATGCCATGACTATCAACCGGATGGCAAATTTCTTTTTCTGTAGTCTGTAGCAGCTATGTATTTTTTTTTTGTCTCGGTGGAAAGACCTTATTAGCTAAGGACCCAGAGAAAGCTATTAACAACATTTCAATAACCTAGAGTGAATCTTCTGATCATTTAAGATTTGTACTTTTATTACAGTGTAAGGTTAGGCTCCAAATCAGATTGAGAGTGCCTTAACATATCTGTTACATTTTCAAAAGTCATTAGGCTCTTTGTGCTTTCGATGCAGGTTGTGTGAAGCAGAAAACGTCTGATTCAAACTGCCAGTTTGATTCAGCCGCTCAATCCAATGATTGAATCAGTTTGGAAAAGAGAAATCTGGTTAAAAAGCCAGAGATAAACTGTTGGTTTGATTTGACTTGCATCTTGAAAGGAATAAGAGTCGAAGCTGAGTTTTGGGCACGTGAAAAAACAGCCACATAATTCTGGACTTATCGGATTCAGGTGGATGAACTGAATTAGCTTCCAGGTTCAATCTGGAAAGGCAATTCAATTACTGATGACATTGTTCTGCATGCAGAAGAGTGGTGCGGTGGCCTAGAGGTGGTGCTCTCGCCTCACAATCAGGAGGCTGTGAGTTCAATCCTAGGTAGAGGCAGATATTTCTTTCTCTGGGCACAATGAGAATATATCTAGCTGGAAAAAAACTCCATATTGGCAACAGGAAGGGCATCTGGTCATTAAATGCTCTGCTAGTTCCATTCAGTTGTGCAGACTCCACCTCATAAGGGATTATGGGGTCATTAAATGATAATGATGATTATGAAGATTGTTCTGCATGCAGAAGAGTGGTGCGATAGCCTAGAGGTGGCGCTCTCGCCTTACAATCAGGAGGCTGTGAGTTCAGTCCTAAGTAGAGACAGATATTTCTCTCTCTGGGCACAATGAGAATATATCTAGCTGGGAAAAAAACCCTCCACATTGGCAATAGGAAGCGCATCTGGCCATTAAATGCTCTGCTAGCTCCATTCAGTTGTGCAGACTCCAACTCACAAGGAATTATGGGGTCATTAAATGATGATGATGATGATGAAGATGAAGATTGTTTGGTGCAGAATCTGCCAGTTAATATTCACAAAACCCATCCAGTCTCTTTGGGTGAAGCCTGAAGATCATTCGGAGAAACTGCTACGTGCAGTTCGACAATTAACCAACTGGGAAAGAAACACAAGGCTCCATCGTTCCCTGCCATTCAATTTTCTACAACGCAACCACGTAACTAATTTCTATCCCTGAGAGGTAAGAAACTTCAAAGCTTTTGCTATGTCAAGGAAATTATTTGAAATCCAGAATGGAAACTTCCATTTAGATTGCCTTCGGTCTCTTGTTGGGCTGAAGATTTCCAAAGGTTTTAGCCAAAAGGATTCCAATGATCAGTATTATTTCAACAGCTCTTTGGACAATCCTAAAATGCAAATTTGCCAACAGAGATTAACCAAGCAACAGGGACATCTTCCAGAGATGCTTCCAAGGCTGATGGAGATAAGCAAGGAACTGCATGCATCAAACAGACTGCTAGCCAAATTTAGTTTTCTACCCCAGGGTTGTTGGGTGGTTTTTGTTTTTGTTTTGTCTAAATTTATGTTGATGTTTTGATCTCATCAGTCATCTTATCTGAGTTAGTTCCTGAGGAGGGATATAGCTGGAATAATGTCATAGATGTGTGAAATATGCTGCAGTTTAGCAGGCCATACTTACTAGAAATGCAATAAATATCTCCATCTCTGGTATCCTTGTGTTCAGGTCTTCTGAATCCTATTCCTTCCTTCTGAAGGAATAGAATAGAATAGAATAGAATAGAATAGAATAGAATAGAATAGAATAGAATAACACAGTTGGAAGGGACCTTGGAGGTCTTCTAGTCCAACCCTCTGCCTAGGCAGGAAACCGTACACCAATTTCTACTCTGTTCTTTTCCAAGCTCCACAACTGTTACCGTTCTTCTCCTTAAGTATTTGTTTTAGCTTTTATTGATGGAATTGTAATTTTAATAAAATTGTAATGGATTAGATAGACAGACAGACAGACGATAGACAATATAGGTGATAGGGGATGGATGGATGGATAGATCTTAATAGATAGATATACAAAAGAGGAATTGAATTCAGCACATATGCACCATGTTGATGGCTTAAAAAAATAACCAAAGGAAGTGAACTTTTATGTTCTACTTGAAGCTCTGGATTTTTGATGACCGTAATTTATTCCATCCACAAAGCTTACCTACTTAAAGGTTAAAATGCTGAATGCCTGTGAGTACCAGTGCTGTTTAATGACTGTATGATTGCTGTCATAGATCATCTAATTTACTGTTATGTACTATTTTATTGTTCGATATATCTGCTACTTAAAATTGTTTGTTTGGCTTTTGAATGCTGGCTAAACTTGTTTTGAAAAACATCACCAATGTTTTTTGCAGGGGATGTGCTGTTTTCATTATTATTTGTTTTGCTGTCTTCTTGCATTATATTTTGGCATTCTAAAGAAAAGGTGATTTTTTAAAAAAATGCAAATATAAACCATTATAATGTATATACCAAAGCAAGTCGCCAGTGCAGCACTGAATATTCTGCCCTTTTGTTTTGTGTTATGGTTGGTTTTCAAGAGTTTCTTTATTTAACATTTCCAGTAGATCTGAGCTAGTTTCCAAAATATGCAAAATCAGGTTACTGTGTGATCTCAGATTAGAACAATGGTCCTTGTCTCTGAGTTAGAACAGAATAAAATCTTGGATGCACTGTTTTTTGCGTACCACTAAGCATTAATTGGTCATCTCATTTTATTCTTGGAAAATGGTAAAAATACAATTGCAACTTGCAGATATGAAGCAAAGAATTACAGTGATGTATAAATGAATTCTGACAATTTGCATTAAACCGTAGTTGACTAGATTCTTGTGTGTACACTTGAATAATACAGTCTTTTTGCACTATAACTTAATGTTTGGTTCTGATTCTTTGCACCTCACAATATAATCTATATACACTGCTCAAAAAAATAAAGGGAACACTTAAATAACACAATGTAACTCCAAGTCAATCACACTTCTGTGAAATCAAACTGTCTGCTTAGGTAGCAACACTGATTGACAATCAATTTCACATGCTGTTGTGCAAATGGAATAGACAACAGGTGGAAAGCAGAGGCAGTTAGCAAGACATCCCCAATAAAGGAGTGGTTCTGCAGGTGGTGACCACAGACCACTTCTCAGTTCCGATGCTTTCTGGCTGATGGTTTGGTCACTTTTGAATGCTGGCGGTGCTTTCACTCTAGTGGTAGCATGAGACGGACTCTACAACCCACACAAGTGGCTCAGGTAGTGCAGCTCATCCGGGATGGCACATCAATGTGAACTGTGGCAAGAAGGTTTGCTGTGTCTGTCAGTGAAGTATCCAGAGCATGGAGGCACTACCAGGAGACAGGCCAGCAGGAGGGCAACAACCCAGCATCAGGACCGCTACCTCCACCTTTGTGCACGGAGGGACAGGAGGCGCACTGCCAGAGCCCTGCAAATGACCTCCAGCGGGCCACAAATGTGCATGTGGCTGCTCAAACGGTCAGAAACAGACTCCATGAGGGTGGTATGAGCTCCCAACGTCCACAGGCAGGGGTTGTGTTTACAGTCCAACACCGTGCAGGAAGTTTGGCATTTGGCAGAGAACACCAAGATTGGAAAGTTTGCCACTGGTGCCCTGTGCTCTTCACAGATGAAAGCAGCTTCACGCTGAGCACATGTGACAGACATGACAGGGTCTGGAGATGCTGTGGAGAATGTTCTGCTGCCTGCAACATCCTCCAGCATTACTGGTTTGGCAGTGGGTCAGTAATGGTGTAGGGTGGCATTTCTTTAGGGGGCTGCACAGCCCTCCATGTACTCGCCAGAGGTAACCTGACTGCCATTAGGTACCAAGATGAGATCCTCAGACCCCTTGTGAGACCATATGCTGGTGCGGTTGACCCTGGGTTCCTCCTAATGCAAGACAATGCTAGACCTCATGTGGCTGGAGTGTGTCAGCAGTTCCTGCAAGATGAAGGCATTGATGCTATGGACTGGCCCGCCCATTCCCCAGACCTGAATCCAATTGAGCACATCTGGGACATCATGTCTCGCTCCATCCACCAACTCCACGTTGCACCACAGACTGCCCAGTGGTTGGGGGATGCTTTAGTCCAGGTGAGGGAGGAGATCCCTCAGGAGACCAACTGCCACCTCATCAGGAGCATGCCCAGGCACGTGGAGGCCACACACACTACTGAGCCTCATTTTGACTTGTTTTAAGGACACTACATCAAAGTTAGATCAGCCTGTAGTGTTTTTTTCCACTTTAATTTTGAGTGTAACTCCAAATCCAGACCTCCATGGGTTGCTAAATTTGATTTCCATTGATAATTTTGGGTGGTTTTGTTGTCAGCACATTCAACTATGTAATGAATAAAGTATTTAATGAGAATATTCCATTCATTCAGATCTAGGATGTCTTATTTTTGTGTTCCCTTTATTTTTTTGAGCAGTGTCTATCAAAGCAAAATACCACTCATGCATCATCACAAAATCTCCAGGACAGTAAAGCCTACAAGCTTGAAATTTGGCATGTAGGTTCCTCTTGGCTTCTAGGTGCTCACTAAGAAAGGATTTTTTCAAAATGACCATCAGAGCATTAGTATTTCAAATATTATAATTATGAACATGCTCTGATGCTGAGGAGTTCTACTCCCCCTCCCCACCTGCTAAGAAAGCTGTTCCAAATGCAAAACACAAGCAGAGGAGAGGAATTTCCATTTTAGTTTCACAGCAGCAAGCAGCTTTAGTACAGAACAGTTGAGCGAAGCCACACCCAGACTCTTTGCTGTCTCCTTCTTGCTCACATAGCAAATGCTGTTTCAGTTTCCAAACAGCCCTCAACTCTCTCACACACTGATAGGACGTTAGTCAGATGAATACGGATGGATGCTGGTAGGCAAAGGCAGATTTTTTTCCCCTTATTTTCCTCCCAAAAAACTAAGCCCGACCACATCGTTTCATAGAAAAACACAGGTATTGAGCTAGTCTAATATATTTATAGTTACATATAATTGACACAAAGTCAAGCACTTGGCCTCTGACCACTTGATTGTCCCTTAACTGTGGAATAGATGATCAACCCAATTATATTAATAAATTAATCCCCTATATTAATGGTTGTTCAACATTCCCAATTTGGCACCAGTTATGGATTGTCCTGTTGTCAACAACAGATCTACTTATTCCCTTCATCAGTGCTTAGACCTCCATGGCAATTGCCCTTTTGTTACATGTACAATAAGCCAAACATCCCAAGATATTCAACTGGTTAATTAAATATCAAGTAATTGCTAAAGCTACTAAGTGACATTTAATTAGTATGTTAATTGATATCAAATTGTGCTCACACTATCTTGCTTTATGTTAATAAAATCCCTAAACATTTATCCCAAGCAGATTAGGAAACAATACACTCGAAATACATTTATATAAAGTTGCCATACACAGTAGATGCTGCCTACATCCCTCTATCATAAAGTTTGTCTTAATGGCTTTGTTTCAGTTCTCCATAATTTGGGAAGTGGCTAACCTGAGCAGGTGTTCCCTCTGCAGACCTCACACATTTTTCAATTAGCATTCTTAGTACACTTTGCCAATTTTGACCTAGAAGAATACAACTAACTCCAAAAATACTAATTGCTATTGGTCTAGCTACCAGTGGTATCATCCCCCACTCCCAAAAATCTATGTAGAGATTAGAATATCACACTTTTCAAACATATTCTTGTGCAGCCATTCAATATGTTCCTGAGAATGTAGATGATAGATCGATGGTGATAATAGATAGATAGATAGATAGATAGATAGATAGATAGATAGATAGATAGATAGATAGATAGATAGATAGATAGATAGATAATAGGTAGAGGATAGTTAACAGATGATAGATAAGTAGATAGATGATAGGTAGAGAGATTATAATAGAGAGATGATAGAGAGGTCACTTGAGATCATCACTTGAGACCTTCAAGAAGAGATTTGACTCCCATCTGTCAGAAATGGTATAGGGTCTCCCGCTTGGGTGGGGAGTTGTGTTAGATGATCTACAAGGTCTCTTTCAACTCTGATTATCTGTTATCTGTTATCTGAGATGATAGATAAATAGACAGACAGACAGACAGACAATAGGTAGAGGATAGGTAGAGGATAGATAGATGATAGTTAACAGATGATAGATAGGTAGATAGATGATTGGTAGATAGATGATAGATAGATAGATAGATAGATAGATAGATAGATAGATAGATAGATAGATAGATAGATAGATGAGATAGATCGATCAGATAGAGAGAAAGAGAGAAAGAGAGGCAGGCAGGCAGGCAGAGACAGACAGAGAGAGATAGTAGATAGAATTTCCTTTCCAATCTGTTATTTATTTATTTTTTCAGTTCTTCTGGGGAAAAAATGCTGCTGTCTAAAAATCTTCCTCCTAAAATAGTCAGCAGAATAGAACAGAGACATTTTTTTTTCTTTTCTTTAACAAGAAATAGCTAATATATAAAACATGGATTTTTCTCATGTTGCTCTCGTTATTACTGCTGGCACCCTTAATCCCTAATCACCAGGCACATTTGTATTAATTTCTTTGTTTTAAAATAGCTGTGCCCTGCTTTACTGCTGATAGGTAGTCAAAATGAGTCCGACTAAATCTGGCAGCATACAAACCATATATATATATATATATATATATGGTTTGTATGCTGATACACACACACACACACACACAGATCCATAAATAATTGGCTAACAAAAATAGATAAACACACATTTAGTGATACACAAAATTCACTTTACATTTGAAGCCCAACTCTTGGTAACTTCAAGGAAAGAAGAGAGGAGTTTTTTAAGCAATACCTGGTTTATTCCAAGATTTTCTCCCCCAACTTTACTCGACTTCTCATAATCTTTCTTAGCAATCTCTCCCAAAAGCCAGAACTATCCCTGTTAGCTTTCTGATCAACCATAATTGATTTGGTGGTGGGGCTGCTGAAACTAGCAATGCAAATAGGTGTCCCTCAAAAACATCAGAACAATTGCAAACATGTTGAATAGGTCAGTGAAGACTCAATCATCCAAGCAAAAGGTTTCTAAAGGTTGGATCGTGGCAACTAGACCAAGCTTTGTTAATCTGAGACATTTAATTGAATTAAAGCTCCACGTTTTCCTCCGATGCTTCCGAACCACAAACGTTAGAGCCAGATTAGCTTTAGATATAAAATAAATATCTGTAATGTGTAGGAGACCTAAAAAGGGAACCACAAAAAAAGTTTCCAAAAGTTATTTAGAAAAAAAAAGTTTCCAGTTTTTCTTTCTTGACAGGTAAGCTACAGGTGGAACAAGGTGCCTTTTGAAGATAGTAGAAACCTATTGCTGGTATCTGCATTTGAATATAATATTCCTGGTTCACTTTTTGGGGGTTCTGCTTCCCTATCTTTTCCAAGTAGGTAAACTGAAGAGACACAAAAAAATGAGTATTTTTCAGTGTGTGACATCTAAGAGTTTACCACATTTTTCATTTCTAAAGGTAGATTGTAAATAACCGTGATTCATTCATGCATGTGGGGCACCACATTAGAGTACATGATTTCAAAGATGTCCCATTTGTTTCAGCTCCAGAAATTCAATTTATGAAGGCAGAGGAGTTGTTAAATAACTTTGCATAGAGAATAGATTAAAGAAAATTGCAATCTATTTATTCTTGGAATTGTCAAAGAGTGAGGAAATTAATTGAATCAATTATTTAGTAAGTATGAATTACTCAGCTCTTGAGTTCTGTCATCTGCACATGGCTGGGAAAAAACATTAAGTGTACATAGATCTTTTCTTTGGATGCTAATAGAGGCTTAGGATTTCAGCCTGTCTGATTTATGGGAGGAATAAATCCTTTTCTGCAATCTGCATATATGTCCATCGAGTAGAAAATGTACAGAGAACAAAGGCTTCCATACCTGCTCCAGTGCATTTGCGTTTAGTGCTCCTTATTCGTTCCACAACTAAAAGTGTCTCTTTGTAATGAAAAGCTCTGTTTCAAACAAGTGTTACCAAAACAGCCTGTGTAACTTTGAGATGGTGGGAAAGTATATTACAGCATCAAACCTGCTGAGGACACCAGAAGGCGCTCATAGTTTATGGAACAAATTATAAATAGTCCTCAACTTACAATCAAAATTGAGCCCAAAATTGAAATGTATTTGAATATTAGTAGCTCGGGATGGTAGTTGGGCTGTTGGTTTGAACTCCAAGCTTGGCAATTTGGTTGCAAACATTTCATCGCCATTCGAGGTGACATTGTTAGTGTGCTTTGAATTGTGTTTGTCTGTCACAAAACTGGCCTTTAAATACCATTTTTATGTGATACAGATTAGTAGGAATCTAGTTTGTTCAGAATAAGGGACGTGTTGGCTCAGTGGCTAAGATGCTGAGTTTGTCGATCAGAAAGGTTGGCAGTTCAGCGGTTCGAATCCCTAACGTCACATAATGGAGTGAGCTCTCATTACTTGTCCCAGTTTCTGCCAACCTAGCAGTTCGAAAGCATGTAAAAATGCAAGTAGAAAAATAGGGACCACTTTGGTGGGAAGGTAACAGCGTTCCACGCACCTTTGGTGTTTAGTCATGCTGGTCACATGACCACGGAGACATCTTCAGCTCTTCAGCTTTGTAACAGAGATGAGCACCGACCCCTAGAGCTGGAAATGACTTGCACATATGTGCAAAGGGAACCTTTACTATTACCTTTAGTTTGTTCAGATATTTCTGAGTCATGGTCTGATTTTGCATTGTTTGATTGGCTGGCTATTGTTACTAAGGCATGGTTCTTAGCTTTAAGTACTTTCTAAGTCAGGGGTCCCCAATCTTGGCAACTTTTAAGACTTGTGGATTTCAACTCCCAGAATTCTCCAGCCAGGCTGGAGAATTCTGGGAGTTGAAGTCCACAAGTCTTAAAGTTGCCATGTTTGGAGACTTCTCTTCTAAGTGCTGCAAATTTGCATTAGTGTTGTTTGTTTGGATACTTCTGAGTCATGGTCTGAAACAATCCAAAATCAGACCATGACTCAGAAGTATCTGAACAAACAACACTAATGCTAGTTTGCATCACATAGAAGGTACTTAAAGCCAAGGATCATGTTTCAGTAATAACAGCCAGCCAATCAAACAATCCAAAATCAGACCTTGACTCAGAAATCTCTGAACAAACAACATTCCTATTAATTTGTACAACATAAAAAGGTATTTAAAGGCCAGTGTTCTGACAGATGAGCACAATTCAAAGCGCACTGATGCTGTCTCCTCGAATGGCGACAAAAAGTTTGCAACCAAACTGCCAAGCTCGGAACTCAAAATATCTGTCTCTAAGTAAGATATTTGTAAGCGAGACTTTTCCCCATTTTTCTAACCTTTCTTGCCTCAATGGTTAAGTGAATCCCCCAGTTGTCAAGTTAGTAACATGATTAAGTCAATCTGGCTTCCTCATTGGCTTGTCAGAAAGCCACAACAGAACCCTGAAACCATCATAAATACATACCGGTTGCCAAATGTCCACATTTTAACAGATAACAGATAATCAGAGTTGGAAGGTCATCTAGCCCAAACCCCTACCTAAGCAGGAGACCCTACACTATTTCTGAAGGATGGAGTCCAATCTCTTCTTGAAAGTCTCAAGTGATGGCGCTCCCACAACTTCCGAGGGCAAAGCTGTTCCATTGGTTGATTGTTCTCACTGTCGGAAAGTTTCTCCTTATTTCCAGGTTAAATCTCTCCTTGTTCAGTTTCCATCCATTATTCCTTGTCTGGCCTTCAGGTGCTTTGGAAAATAGCTTGACCCCTTCCTCCACTCTGTGGCAGCCCCTCAACTATTGGAAGACTGCTATACTGTCTCCCCTGGTCCTTCTCTTCCCTAGACTAGCCATGCCCAGTTCTTGCAACTGTTCTTCATATGTTTTAGTCTCCAGTCCCCTAATCTTCCTGGTTTTATCATTTGACCATGGGGATGCTGTAATGGTCGTGTGAAAAATGACCGTAAGTCACTTTTTTCAGTGCTGTTGTAACTGTTGTAACAGCCACTCAATAAAGGGTTGCAAGTCAAAAACTACTTGAAATAGGCTCTTTAGAGACAAATGTATGGATCAGACATTGTGAGGTCACATCTGCACATCCAGATAGGCCTATGAAAGAAAGAACCATGTGTAACCATTTCCATGTGTTTGGCCCAAAAAATGCCTCTTGGAAAAAGTCACCCACAGCATTCTGAATGTTCATGCAGGAGTGCAGAGCTGGCATAGATTACTGTAGCCAACTCTCCCTAAAGCAGGATAATCTGTCTAAATTAGCTGACATTAGAAAGCTGTAGATATTTTATCAGCAGACGCTGAAGCAGCAGGATAATATAGGACCAAAGTAGCAGGATCGCTGCTGGATCATAGAAGGTGGAAATGAGTTTCCTACTTAAATTGCAATCTGCAGAAGTGGTGCAGAGAAAGAACGGACAAGCTTTGTCCTCAGTTTCTAGCAGTTAGAACAATTTGGAATAGCTGTGGTTAGAAGACGTGGGAAATCATTTCTCTCTTACAATTCATACAATAAAATGTGGTCAGGAATGTATCCGAGAACATTATTAATGTTCTCAGTGATCCTGAAGCCGCTCAGGTTCAGTGCTTCTGTTGCCACTATGCCAACCATTGTAAAATGTTCATTTTTCACAGGTTCCGTTAGCAGTCTTAGTAGCAGAAGATTAGTGTTTCAGAATAATAGAATAACGGAGTTGGAAGGGACCTTGGAGGTCTTCTAGCCTCACCCTCTGCTCAAACAGGAGTCCCTATGCCTATGAAGGCCAACTTATGGCGTGCGTGCCAGAGGTGGCACGTAGAGCCCACTCAACGGGCATGCACACCATCGCCAGCTGCTCTTCTGGTTTCTGGCACGCACATGCACGCTAGCCAATTGGTCTTTGTGGGTGCTGGTGTGCCAGAAAAAGGCCTGAAAACTGCCAAAACTGGGCCTTTTTCCCGCTGTTTTCAGACTGCTTTTGGGTTGTTTTCCGGCTGCTTTCTGTGTCATTTTTGGCATGAAAATGGCCTGTAAATGGCCTGAAAACATCCTGAAAATAGCCTAAAGCTGGCCTGAAAATAGCCCAAAACCATCCTGAAAATGGCCCAGAAAACACCCCCAAAAGGCCTGAAAATGGTCAAAAAACAGACTGTTTTCCCAACTGTTTTCCAAGCCATTTTTCCGTCCGTTTCAGACCATTTTTCCGTCCATTTCAGACCATTTTTCCGTCCATTTCAGACCATTTTTCAGGCCATTTCAGGCCATTTTTCAGGCCATTTTGGGTGCCAAAAATGGCCTGAAAATGGCCAAAAAACAGGCATTCATGCATTGGCCAACTGGTCTTCAGTTTTCCAGTGCTCTAGCATGTCCACGTGCATATGCACGCACAGGCGTTCCAGTTTGGGCACTAGGCGTTGAAAGGTTTCTCCATCACTGCCCTATGCCATTCCAGACAAATGGCTGTCCGGTATTTTCTGGAAACCGTCCAGTGCTGAAGCAGCCACAATTTCTGAAGGGAAGCCATTCCATTAATTAATTGTTCGTACTGTCAGGAAATTTCTCCTCATTTCTAGGTTGGTCGTGTTTTTTTTATTATTTTCCATTTGTTTCATTGCATGGCCATGACAGATGTGGAAAGTGGACACATTGGTTACACAATTGTTGATTGTTGGGTTGTAATTGCCACACCAGAACAGCATTGGTACCCCACAGAATCTCTAAGCTTCCAGACATTTTCCCAAGAGAATATTCAATTTGTGAACATTCTCCTACAAATTGTACTGGGATTTGGAGGTGGTGGAGTAAAGCACGTCATCAGTTTAGAATCCTTGCATTGCCACAAGCAATCCAAGTTCAGCCCTCCTTGAATTCTATTGACCTCTATCTAGTGCCAATTTAGTACTGACCATCAGTGGACCAGATTCTTGTATATAGGCTTCAATAATTTGTTTATGCACCAATCTATACAAATGGTCCTGATCTTTTTGCACCTGACAGAAGTGTGATTCTGCAACAGGATGATAAAAAGACTTCCCACTTAATCAAGTCGGAAGAAACAAAAAAAAATAGGTGCTACTTCCAATTAATGATCCTGTCACTACTATTAGTCCAAATCACTTAAAACTTGATGGCAGTGTTGCTCTGTCCATGTGACCATAGAAGAAACAGCCGATAAGCTTCTTATCCATTATGCTAGTTTTGAAAGAGACATCCATCTCCTCAGTAATAAATTAGAAAACCTTAGAAAAGGAATGTACAAGATGGATGGGCCAAGGTCTATTCTTCACCTTTCAATGATATGGAAAGAGTCCTTCTGGAACGGAAAAAAAAATAGCAAGAAAGTCCAAAACAAAGACAAACGTGTGATTTTGATAGGTGAATGAATATATTTTTAATTTAGGAAAACAAAATATTCATTCTGTTGGTGGTGTTTTTTTTTTTACCATTCTCCTTCGGAGGAAGGGTAATATTTGTTCCGTGATCACATTGAATGAGAATGGATGAAAGAAAGGCCTACAGACCTACTTTTCAGACAGTTCTAAAGCTCTTGGAGAGAAGCCACTTTAGGATGGCTTGTCTGCATGCAAACGGTCTGTCTACATTGTGCCTAGTTTCGGGGCATCCCTGCCTGTGCTTATAAAGTTGTAGTCTAGCCCATTAATTCAAGGAAAGGATCACAGGTGTGTCCTTCATCTTTTTCAGCAGAGGTGAATTCAGATGTGAAATGCCAACATAAACTCCCCCTTCTGGGTTCTTGGTCTTTTGAAGTACCCATCACACCTTGTCCTGTTACAAGTCTCTGCATTCAGAAGAGAATGCGAGTCTTCTTTCAAAGCAATTCTAATTAGTATGGGCACCATTCCAGCATGTCTTGAGAGCTTCATTGGTAAGGTCAGATCAAGAGATCAAATCTAAAATAAATCACTCCTTAGGGTGGATGGCTACATTTGCATGCCTGTGTTTTTTAATGGCTTCTAAAAGGTCAGAATATATGTGGGACAAATGTAATGAACAGCTCCCCTTAAGTATTAGATTCAATTTGTGGGTTAACGCACTAGAATGGAAGGGGGAAAAATTAGAAATGGAATTTCATTACCCTGAAAAGCTATCCAGAGTCAGAGAAGGTTTGTCACTTAATTGCAAAGGATAGGTTACTTCAGACAGGATCACTGATTGGTTAGCCTGTGACCCTTTTGAAGGAGGAAGCTATTTTTTGACAGGCAAGTATTAGAAAGTGCAAAGGGGCTGCCATTCAGGACCATCGTCTTCCATTTCACCTAGAGCGTGGCAATAAATGTACTTTATTCACACATACCATGTGATTATTGAATCACAAAAGTCATCTACTGAGTGAATGTTTGAGACTTTTTACGATGGGCTACTTTTGAAAAATGTTGGCTCGTTGTATTTCAAGCAGAACATTTCCTCTTTAGCAATAGCACTTAGACTTATATGCCACTTTTGAATTCTCTACAGCCCTCTCTAAGCGGTTTACAGAGTCAACACCTTGACCCCAACAATCCAGGTCCTCATTTTACCCACCTTGGAAGGATGGAAGGCTGAGTCAACCTTGAGCCTGGTGAGATTCGAACTCCCAAATTGCAGGCAGCCAGCAGTCAGCAGAAGTAGCATGCAGTACTGCACTCTAACCACTGCATCACCACAACTCAAGGGAGAGAAAAAAGACCAAGCTCTGAAGAAGGTAACACAATAGCAGGCCTTGCACATAGATACATCTTCTAAGCAGGCAGGGGAACTTTTTTTTTTTGCTTGGGTTGAATTTGATGCTAATTATCCCACACCTGTTTCAATCATTATAATTTCCTACAGGGGCTCATGCAATGGAAAGTAGTAGGTACACAGGTGGAGAATGATGGATGCATATTGCTTATGCATTTCAGGCTGACCTGGAAAGAAGGTTTGGCAGATGGATCTCCATGTTTCTAACATATTAATTGTAAAGTAAGCTAACCAGATTAGGAACTTTGCACATTGCAGCTGGCTGGTTCTATACTGAACATTCTAATCAAGACATTCATAAAAAGTAAGTATTCACCCTCAACTGATTACTAATAGGGACATTTAGTTAGTTTGGTAGATGATAGATAAACAGACAGACAGATAGATGATTGATGGATGACAGATGATAGATAGATGATAGATGGTTTGTTGGATGAATAGATAGTTGATAGATGGATTAGATAGGTATATAGACATATGAAGATAGATGATAGAGATAGATAGATGACATGAGATAGATTAGATATAGAGATAGATGATAGAGATAGATAGAAATAGATATAAACAGATGATAGATAGATGATAGATAGATAGATAGATAGATAGATAGATAGATAGATAGATAGATAGATAGATAGATAGATAGATAGATGATAGAGATAAAAAGAGAGAGAGAGAAAGTGGAGAGAGAGAGAGTGATTTTTCCTTCCTCTATTCCATCATCATTTTTGCATGTTGGAGAAAATTTTGAGAAATACCTTCAAACAACTTGAATAAAGAAATGTTACGAAATCAGAGACTGATCTCAGCATGTTAGTCAAGCATCCAAAGCATGTCAGAGGAAAACATAAATACTTAATTAAAGCTTTACTTAGCTATGCTCTGTGTATTTGAAGCAGACAATGACAGACAATCAAGGCTAATACACCTATCTAATTACGCGCTGTTCTTTTCATTGTAGGACAAGTGACAACAAGAACCTTGTTCCAAAGTAGGGAATCTTTAGTTGATGAAATATTAATGAATGCCCCATTACGCTTTTCTCTCGATGACATCTTAAATGAGAATCAGATTTCAAAATCCTGAGTGCTAGAAGCATTTCTGCTGTGGTTTTAGTTAGTTTGTTTTGGGTTTGTTGTTGTTCTTTTTTAATGCCCGGTGAACTTTAAAAATGTCAGCCAGCAGGTCTTTCAAATACATAATTTACTATTTTGTTGTCTGCTTATAAATGGATAATAATAAACTTAGGCCTGAATACTGGCTCACCAATGTGGTGTCCAGAAGGTGGAAAATCACTACAAATGAATAAAGACTAGAGCATGGTGGTACTACTTGAACAAACAAAGAAATCTCCATAAAGATTGAAGAGAAAGAAAGTGTATCCATAGATCAAGGGGGCATCCCAGAAATTAAAGCTGGATAAGAACATTTTTTAACATCCCTCTCTGAGTTTACCCAAAAGTATCTCTAACTTCGCTTTATAACTGAAGCCAGCAACAAAAGATCCCAAGACAGCCTTGATATAACAATAGCAGTTAGACTTATATACCACTTAACAATGCTTTACAGCCCCTCTCTAAGTGGTTTACAGAGTCAGCCTTTTGGCCCCAACAATATGGGTCCTCATGTTACCCACCTTGGAAGGATGGAAGGCTGAGTCAATCTTTAGCCTGGTGAGAATTGAACTGCCAAATTGGAGGCAGCCGGCAGTCGGCAGAAGTAGCCTGGAGTACTCCATTCTAACCACTGTGCCACCGTGGCTCATGAATAACTGTTCTGGGTTTTACTTTGTTAATGTGAATTTGAATTTTTAGCCATTCACTGGTGGTCCTAAGTCATCATCTCTGGCTTCATTTCCCTATTAAGATTATTGTGAAGATGACATGACAGGAAGAAGCCAAAAGACCAGCAGTGAGATTAAAAAATGTTTACCACCACTTCTGTGAGCATGGCTTGGTGGGCGTGGTTTGGTGGGTGTGGCAAGGGAAGTTTACTGCAAAATCCCATTCCCTCCCCAACGCACTAACCTGCTTACCGATTCACTAAGGCTATTTTACAATGTAAATGAAGATACCTGTCAGGGTTCCGAATGATGAACCCAAGCATTGGTGATATTCTACTGGTTCTGCCTGGTTCTGCTGAGCTGGACCCAATTGGTTCTCTCTGCTGCTCTGCTGTTGGGCCCACCTATACTTATCTTTATCCTGTGCGTTTGAAGCTCAGCTGCTTTGCACGGCACAGCAGAGTGCTGCGTGGCAGCTGCTGAAGCGACCAGGAGAGTGCAGGCTTGTAGGAGGTGAGTTGGAACACCTCTGTGCCTGCGCATAGTGTGTGTTTGCCATGCACGTGCATGCAAAGTGTGTGAGCACACACAAAGCGTGCCCACCAAGCCTCACACAAAGAACCAGTGGTAAAAGTTTTTGAATCCCACTACTGAATCCAACCAAGCCAGCAAATCAGGATGATCGGATCTCTTTAAGAATAGCCTTACTGTGTACATCCTTTTGGCATGCATGCAAGCAAAACCAACTCTAACTCCCATGGTTTTCTCATAATTAAAGAATAGTTATTTCCCTCCTCTCTTTTGGCACAGGTTACCTTGTCCAATTAGGTGATCTGGCATCTCCCAGGGTAACTCCGTCAAGCCTCTGGCAAGCACCTGTTGAGATGACCTTGGTTCCCACAGGATGATCGGTTGTTATTGTTATTGTCTGACATGCCAACCCTTTCCCTCCCCCACATAGTGTGTGGCAAACTGAGAAATGAAAAGATGGCTGCAACAGCCTGATTCTCTCTCTCTCTGTGTGTGTGTGTGTAGGTTTTCTCTTTACATACAATAAGTGCTTAGTGAATAATTTACTGTCTGACTCAGTTTGCTTACATAATAATATTTTTTTAAGTTCCTAGTTTCTACCTCTATTGTCCAACCATTAATAAAACAAGTTCCACGTTCGAAAATATTCTGTCTTCTTTTTCTTTTATCTTCACAGTTGATCTCTCCATTTCTGCACAGTTCAATTTTTTTTTTAATTACATCTTCTTCCATAGGTGTTTCCTCGCTTTTCCAGTGTTGTGCAAATACAATTCTTGCTGCTGTAAAAACATACAATATTAAATATACATCCCCGTTATCATATTTTTCTGGTATTATGCCTAACAAAAATAGTTCTGACTTAAAATCTCTATGCTGTCTTAACATTTTTTCTAACCAGGGATGCACTTTTGTCCAAATTATTTTTTGCTGTGGAGCATGTCCACTACAGATGATAATATGTGCCCTGTAATTTTTGATTACATATCCAACATTTAGTAGACATACTTTTAAACATATTTGCTAGCCTTGCCAGTGGTAGGTGCTACCTATAAAACATCTTATCCAAGTTTTCTTTTTACGTGGTTGCCATTGTCAATTTATAGTTTCTTTCCCAAAGTTTTTGCTAGTTATCAGTTCTATAGTATATCCCCAAAAATTTGCCCATACTATCATTGTCTCTTTCACCTGTTCGTTTTCCATTTTTAGACTTAGTAAAAAGTTATATAGCCTCTTAATTATCTTTTCATCTACTGTTAACAGTATTTGGTCAAATGTTGTTTACTCTTCATAAAAGTCATACTTCTTAGCATCTTTATCGTACCGTGATTCTGTTTTGAAATTGACAATGCCATCAATAGTGATAACTTCAATGCATAATATCACTAATTCTAATGTCTACAATTATCTAACTGCATCACGAGTTACAGGTCATTGAAACTTTTTCCCCTGCTGAAGATTCCAAGTACCACTTTCCTTGACCTTCAGGCACATGTGATGAATTCACCGTGTTGTCCTTTCTCTCCACCACATTTCCTTTGATTTCTCCATCCATATCATTTTAACCCAGGTCTTTAAATCCCACATGCCTTAGCAATACATCAGTGTCAACACTTTGCTGGATCAGTAACTCCTTTGCTGCTGAACCAGCACAGAAGCAAAGAACCAGATGGAAGTTGGTGAGGGCAATCCAACCTCTTGCCCTGAAACCGATATCTGCTGCCATTTTTTTCCACCTTGCCTTTTAATCTCCAAAGAAGGAACCATTGTATTTGTAAATAACCAATGATCCCACTGTTGTTCTGAGCCAAAAACCAAGCTCTGGAAAGGCTGAGTTTAACTCAATCTATGTGATCTAAACTCTTGCTTGAAACTCGGTTCATGAAATTGTTTTGTTAATTTATAATTACTTCCATGAGTTTTAACAAATTGGTCAAGAGATACACAATTGATGGTGAAGTGAGCAGATCTGTACCACGTATTGGCCTTCAAAGTTCACTTTCGGCATAACCAAAAATTTTCTCCCATAAATGAGAGAAAAGAGCAATGTGGCTATTCAAATCAGGTTTGCTCCTTGAGCAGTAAAACAAAGCATTTTTATTCCCCTCTGGGCAAGTTTCAGAATACGTCTTGAGCTCAAACAAAACAAAACACTTCTGTGTTTGAGAATTTGCACAACCTTATTATTAGAGTTGCGGTGGTGCTGTAGTTAAAATGCAGTGCTGCGGGACTAAGTCCTTGCTTCCCCCAGTAGTTTGATCCTGACCAGCTCAAGGTTGACTCAGCCTTCCATCCTTCCAAGGTGGGTAAAATGAGGACCCAGATTGTTGGGGGCAAGAGGCTGACTCTGTAAACCACTCGAGAGGGCTGTAAAGAACTATGAAATGGTATATAAGTCTAAGTGGTATTGCTATTATCAGGAAAACAATCAAAACATTACGTAAGATTTGCTATTGAGATCCATGCTGCACCTGATATATTTAGACCCACTGATAGGTTTCAATTTTCTCATATAGAAGCACAGAAGCTATAAACAATCTGAAGTCACCTGGATGTCTCCTCTGAGGTGACTTTAGAGTGTGATCATTCCACACGGAAATATTTCCTAGCAGACATCTCACAAACAGGCATCACATGTCCATTTTGTTGCTTGAGAGATTCCTCGCCTTTCTAACCACAGACAGGTTTGGCTCACTCATTATTAAGTGTAGCGGCAAGAAAAGTTTGCACACAAAAAAATCTTACATGTTTTGTGGTCATCTCTGTTGCATCAATTTTGATATGGACTTTTCCCAATATATCCAAATTCCAGATTTGTTTCTATGTGCACATTTTTCTATATTTTGCCTTTTTTTTTTTTTTTTTTTTTTGCAGTCAGCCAGTCTACATGCTGAAACCCTTGCAGTCTAATTGATCTCGCCTGTCACAGGAAACAAAGAAGAGCTGGAACTGATTAATATTGGCATATGGGAATTTTAACCCAGATTCAGAAGTCAAAACTGCATGAAGCAGTGGTGGATTCAATTTTTTTTACTAACAGTCCTGTGGGCGTGAGGTGGCTTGGTGGGCATGGCTTGGTGGGCGTAGCAGGGGGAAAATACTGCAAAATCCCCATTCCCTCCCCACCCCACTAACATGCTTTCCAGCTCTGTTCTCCTGTGCAGGGCAACCAAAGAAGACCCAGCCGATCAGCTGGGACTCGGGTGACAGATAATAGATGGGGGAGGGGCCAGTCAGAGGTGGGATTTTCTGGATCTCCAAACTACTCAAAAATTTCTGCTACCAGTTCTCTGGAACTGGTCAGAACCTGCTGAATGCCACCTTTGGCATGAAGGTATCCATAGAAGTGACCAGGAGTTGAACTTGATTCAAAGGATATTTTACTTACCTTAGAGCGATATTACAACACAAAATGGTCTACCAGAACTAAGAAAGGGGGAAAGAGAAATATACATAGAGTTTCATGCATAGTATGCCTGAATGACAGGAATTTTAGGAGAAACATCCTAAGTGAAAGCAGTCCAATGATCTGAAGAGCTTGCCAAATATATAAAAAATGGACTTCTTCCAATTCAGTGATTCTATAATGATTCTCCTTGTGAACTTTAAGACTTGTTGCAATCGGGACATCATTCCCGATTGATTATAAGTAGATTCTTTGCCTGATTAGGCTTTTTGCAACCTCTGCTGAAGGCGCCCCATGAAATTCCACATAAGAATGAAATATCTACATTCACATAATAAGATCTACATTCACATAATGAAAGCATTTCTCAAGCCCATTAAAAAAAAATTCATTAGACCCCAAGTCAGTGCAGAATAACATTTGTCTTCTTGTTAATTGAATAGGTGTGATTTTCCCTCCTTCCCGAATAAATCTGCATTTCTGCGGGCAAACATTCTTACATTATTCTCTTCCAATGGCGATCATCACAATATCCAAACTCTCTGGAGTTTTATCATAATTTAGCGCACATTTCATGGCAGCTTTGCCATGTGTTGACTTTCCTAACGGATAGAAGACAAATGAATGCAACTCTTTGTCACCTCTGCTGCCTAAGCCACATTTTTATACCAAAATTCCCTTGTTTGAACATCCCCTGTTGACAAATTGCAGCCCGCGTGTTTATATTCAGCAAGGATGAAGCACAAGAATAGAAGAGAATTTATTTGGAAGAGAGCCTCATAGCAAGTGTAATTGGCTGGTGCTTTTGAGGGCCCTGTGGGTTGATACCAGCACAATTTATCTCCTTTGTCCTTGGATGTTTCAAAAAGTGGGGTAAAAGCAGGGAAAACCTAGGAGATTTACATTCGGATGAAACCTCTCAACTATTTTTTTTTTTTTTTAAAGAGAAAGGGGGCTGCCAGCTGACCAAGAAACAAACAAGATAATTCAGGAACATGTGTATGTGTTTAAGGATGAAATCAGTAGACAACAATCAAGGATGAAGGGTGTGGGGAGAAAATATCATAGACTCCATCACTATCCCAGGTATCCTCAGTGTATTCCTGGCCACTTAAGGGAGGGGGGGATAAACATATAAAAAATGTAGGGGTAAACAAGAGGTAGCTTCCAATTTTACTTACAGCAGTTATAGATACAATTATAAATTTATGCCACATGGTTATAACTTAACTCTCTTCTTGTTATATTTTATCTTATCATCAAAACTATAAATCATAAGTTCATAAGGTTTTTTTTTTCTCCTTCTCTTTGACCATAAAAGGTTTCCAGGCAACAATAAACACAGTTATTGTCTTTTCTCTGATCAAAGAAATCAATTTAGCGATCTCCTCAAGTTCCATCATCTTCACCAACCATTCTTCCATTGGGGATAATGTTGAATTTTCCCCATCTTTGTGCATGCAACAATTGTGCTGCAGTTAAAATATATAAAAACAAAGTTCCATATTTTTTTTCCATCTTTTTTCCCATCAATCCCATCAAAGAAAGTCCTCTGGTCTCAGTTGTATACTAATCTTTAAAATTATCTAAATCGATATCCATATTTGAATCTTGTACAATAGAGGTTTTCAAACTGCTATGTGTAGGTTTCCCTGTAGGAACACAGAGCAATTTCAAAAATTGCTGTTTAATAGTCACTTCTAATATGATATTAGCGGGAATTTATTAAATGTTTGGGGAGCAATTACTTTTCCCCTCTGAGTTTCAACTACTTGCCTATTCAATTTTGGGGCAGTATAGCTTTAATATGCTAGTCCAACTTGTGATAAATGTTGCCTACTTCTGGTTTTTATGGGGACATCTAAATAAAGCTACTGTGGTAAAGTTATCTCCTGTAAATTTTCATGGACTTTTCACAGTTTGGGCACTTTATTCATGTGCATTGATGTTTCATCAAAATAATTATAGGATCAAAATTCAATTTTGACACTCAGTGTAAAACACATCACGCTCTGGAGAATATGCAATCAAAAGCTTGATTAGGAAGGTCTTTAAATATATCTTAAGGGGAACCGAATAGATAGAGTTTGCCCACATATTCCTTAATGGTGGAGTGATCGTTCTGATTGGTGCTGTCTTCAGGTTTTCAAACTCGGGGTATAATTGACATTGGAGTTGCACTTTTCAGGCCTTTTGTACAGGCCTGAAAAGTGCAACTCCAATGTCAATTATACATTATCAAAAATGAAAACAAGGAGGGAAGAGAGAAATAATGAGCTTGTTTTTGAACTATAATGAGCAACATTGCTCATAGCTACTTCAAAAAGTAAAATTCTCATCAAGAATAATAGCCCATAATGACCATTAGAAGTGTTAGCTTTTCTTCCCACTATCTATTTTACTAAAATAAGATGAAGTTAGTAGGTACTCTTCATACATGGCCTTGGTGAGCTCTTTTATATCGTATTTATTTTTACTCAATCATTGGTACTTGCCTTGTAAAGTTGTTTTGCTTTTAGTAAATAACTGAGCAAAACAGCTTGTTGAGATCATTTCCAGGCCTTTTGTAGAACTATCTTGAGTGCTTGTGTTAACTTGTAAAACATTCCTATGCATGTTGTCAAGTTGCCAGAAATGGGGGGGGAAGGGGGGAGGAGAGAAATCTGAAGGAGCAGTACCACAGTTTAAAACCAGAAGTACATTCCACCCTTATCTTAAAAGATTTGTAGCTACACTACTGGATCTTCTGCCCACAAAAATCCTTCATTGGAGAACGTGATTGATGACGTGCTTCATTGGAGAATCTGATGTATGATACACCCAGGGGGAAGGGGGAAACAGGGTCACAAGTGATTGTGAATTACGTATGCCAGAGTTGGCTTCATTTAGGTTAATGCCAGCATGTTGCTCCTAATAAATATTTTGAATTCTTTTGAAGCTCTACTCTCGAGGCTCATGATTTAATTAGGGCAATCATTGGAACCCTGACAGCTTGCTTGTTTTTCATGGATTTGGGGGACATAGAAACACAGGAGTGGCAGGAACCCTGGAGGTCTTCTAATCCAACTACCACCCAAGGTAATAGTCCTTACACCTTCCTGGACAAATGGTTGTCCAATCTGTTCTTGAAAACTCCAGCGATGGAGTACCTGCAACTCCAGAGACAAATATGCCATTGATTAATTATTCTTATTCTCAGGAAATTCCTCTTTATTTCCAGGTTGTATCTTCCTCTGATGAGCTTCCACTGATTATTTATTGTCCTGCCTTCAGGCTTTGGCCCTTTATTCCCTCTGAGATGATTCAAGTAATGGAAGGCTGCTATCATGTCTTGCCTAAACCTTGTCTTCATTAGGCTAAACATTCCAAGTCCCCTTAGCTCTTCCTCATATGATTTAGCCTCTAGACTCCTCATCATTTCTGTTCTCTGCACTCTTTTTAGGGCCTCACTATCTGATGACCACAACTGGACACAATATTCTGAATGTGGCTTCACTGTTACAGTCATTTGTTGTCTCCTTTTCTGTCCATCTTCATGTGTGTATCTGCCAATAAAAAATAAAAAATAATGGACTGGATGAAATGTGTGAGAGAACTCTCCGATATATATTAGTCTGTTAGGAGAAAGTTCAGTATAAGAGAACCTGCCTTGCAAAGAATGAATCCCCAGTTTCTGACATAGAGCCTCCGTGGTGGTTAGAGTGCTGCGCTGCAGGACACTTCTGCTGAGTATCGGCTGTTCAAATCCCACCAGGCTCCAGGTTGACTCAGCCTTCCATCCTTCCTAGATAGGTAAAATGAGGACCCAGTTGGTTGGGGGCAATATGCTGACTCTATAAAACCAGTTAGAGAGGGCTGTAAAGCACTATAAAGTGGTATATAAATCTAAGTGCTATTGCTATTTGACCTTTTTTTTTGTTATCAGGGCTTCTTTTTGAATATCTCCACTGGTCGCCAATATTAGGAAGCTATTGAGCCAGCTGATGAAATGGATATTATATAAATAGAGGCCATTTCTATGGTGAAAAGATATTAGGATGATGCAGATATTGAAAAAGATAATTAAAATGAATTTCACCTGATGAGGCTTATCCTAATGGAAATTATATTTGCAATAAGTATGCTCCAAGCTTCACAATCTCTTGCATGAGATAAGGAAGATTGTAAAGGCATATTAACTATTAAGTATTTATATTGTATTGTTAACTTTCTCTTGGACATTCTGTTTGTTTGAATAAACCTCCTCCTCCTCTAATTATTATTATTATTTTTTCTTCTTCTTCTTCTTCTTCTTCTTCTTCTTCTTCTTCTTCTTCTTCTTCTTCTTCTTCTTCTTCTTCTTCTTCTTCTTCTTCTTCTTCTTCTTCTTCTTCTTCTTCTTCTTCTTCTTCTTCTTCTTCTTCTTCTTCTTCTTCCACCTCCTCTGATCAGTCTAAATTCAGACAAACAAGGATTCTCATCAGAAATAAAAATGCAACAACTGTTACATCTTGTATAACATTCTTGGAACCTATTCCTGAGCTGATGAAAATTTGAGTCTTCTCCTATAGACATTTGGTTTACTTGATTTAAAATTTCCAACTGTTTTTGGCTATTGATCAAACTGATTATGGTTGAAGGTGTTGAACAAACAAAACTGCACAGCATGCAACAGTGACAAGACTATCTTGCAATCAAAACTATAATGAGAGATTTATTTGTTTCTTTCTCCCTAAGCTTGCCCATCATTACATCTAATTAAGGAATAATTGACATTGATCAACAGCCTTACATATAGATGGTGGTAAGAAAACTGACTTATTAAATTTTTGCCTGAAACATGTGCATGCTGCAACCAATCTGGTAGATTAATGAGAAGAATTAGACTAAAGGTGAGTTAGATTAGGGGCCATTTTCATGTCTTATTTTATTTGTGAGTCCATCAACTTTGTAACATCTCATGGACCTTCCATCAACTTTGTAACATCTCATGGACCTTCCATCAACTTTGTAACATCTCATGGACCTTCAAAAGGCAAAATATACTTCTGTAAACATTCAGACCTCATGCTATGTTACATGAATGTTCTGGTTCTCTGCTGCTCCTGGCCATATTTTTGAGTGTGAGCTAACCTCATGTGTTTCTTTCTTGCAGATCTGTTCAGGAAGGAAAGTTTCATTGTTGGGTGAGTCTAACTACAATTCCTAAGATATTTCAGGAAAAAAATAGGTTCTTAAAAACTGTTTGCTGGGATACTAAGCAAAGGGTACTAAGTAGAATTTCTACATGTTTTTCTGAAATGAAGTAAGACTGAGGACAAATGGAAAACCAGCTCAAAGAAGAAGCATGCTCAGATTAACTGAGATGCAAACATATATGAGAAAAACACCATGAAAGATGTGGAAGCTACTACATATAAATTTTTTGTATATGAATCTTTGGTCAGTTTTTAGCCCAATTCCCTTGTTTATAATACTAACAATCCCAAAGGTGTTTTTTTTTTTCCAGTAGGCAACTGGACTTTCTTGGCAGAGTCTTGGGTGAGAAGCAAAATGTCTTCAAAGAAAAACAAAACAAAACAAGGAAGTCCAGTTGTCTCCTGGAAAAAAAAAAGCACTTTTGGGACAACCATCTTCTGGAGGACTGAGAACCTCCATAGACTTTTATCATCCTAACAAGCATTTCTAATCTTAGTCACATTTTACATCTGAGGTAACTCTAACAAAGACCTAATCCAGGCAGGTGAAGACTATGAGATAGTGAAATGAACATTACGGTTCCAACTCTTTTGCCCACAACTAGGAGTAGGATTCTATCTGGTCGGACCAGTTCTATAGAACCAGTTGTTATGATTCTGCCCAGTTCAGAGAACTGGAAAATTGCACCACTGGTTGGCCCCTCCCCTCCCTTCCCTGCCCACTCACTCTTTACCTGGTATGTGCACCATCAAATTTGCCTGATAAGTTGCTATTTTTTCTTTTTTTCCCCTGACCATCAGCTGATCCGCTGTGCTGGGAGATTTAGATTAGCTTGAAAGCAGGAAATCATTTAATCTCTTGCTTTTAACTAATCTAAAAGCAGAGCTGAACCTTCCTTAGGACTGAAGCTTCTATTTTTCAATGTAGACTCAGGTAGCTGATGGCAGATAGATAGATCTCTAAGTGAATCTGTGATTCTGTGAGCAACTCAATCTGCCTCCCTGCCTTGCCTGATTCTGGGTAAAAGTTGCTCTTTTTGAAATAAAAAAAATAAATATTTACATAAATATTTACAATATTTACATACAAGCCACGCCCACCCAGTCACATGATCACCAAGCCATACCCACAAATTAGGCCATGCCCACAGAACCGGTTGTTAAGAAATTTGAATCCCACCCCTGCCCCCAACCTGCCTCACTCATCTTCTCTAGAACCTGAATTGGACTCAACAACTTTGAGGCCATTTTATTTCACAGTTTTAGGTGGCACAGCTCCCATCTCACCAGCCAGGCTCCTTTCTGACTAAAACGATCATTAAACTTTATTTTAAAAGGGAGTGGGGGTCTGTTTCCTGGTTTGTATTGACACATCCAAAACACTACTTTAAATTAACTTTGGAGGGGGGCATTTAATTGTTGACTGTACTTTTTAGTACCTGGAAGGCAGGCAAGAGTCTAAATCCCTCCCTTTGTTTTCATTTTATTGAAGAGATTAAAATAATTAAGTGCTTATTAGCCTGGAGCTGGCCTTTTTTCTGAAGAACCTTCTTATATAATTGGCAAGCTGCCACATTCCTCTTTCCTGACTGCCACTCTTGTTTCGATGCCACAAAGGAGAATAAAAAGGCCATTGCTTTAATCATACAGGGAACACGTTTTGTTGACCCAACCAGCAATGCTGGGAACGCTAAACATTCTCTCTCATGACTAATCCTTCATCTTTCGCAACGGCTAATAAATTAACCGGTGATGGAAATACCAAGAAATACACAGCCAAATGTAGGGCAACATCCTTCTTCCCCTTGAATTTGACCTTGCCTATACATAACATAATTCATTACATGAAATGTCCTTATTGATCATTTTCTTTTAAGGCTGCTAAAGTCACCCACATAAAATACAATTTTCTTTAGTGACTTGTATAGTTCTTCAAAACTCTGACCTTCTCCCTGCCAATTTGAATCAAGAAGCAGAGAGATGCGGTAGTCTATATTCTAAAATGCTCTCCTAGAATCATTCCCCTCCCTTTCTGTCTGTCTTCTCTCTCTCTTTAGCAATGGTATGAAAGTGATTGCCCATTGCTTTCTTTTAAAGGCTTTGTTTTGTTTTACTATCAAGTTCCACCCTAAAGCTCTGGGATGTTGTAGTGAGTTCTCATCAAAGGATGGCCAGGTTTGGAACTGATTAGCTCCCAGGCCAATCATAATCAGACACGATCAATTATCTGATTGATCAGCACACCCACTAGATTTCCAAAGAAGAGAGAACAGCTTCGAAAGTTACCAATTTCATTCTCTTTATAGAACAACCATGTAAATCTGGCCTTTGGTGTCCCAATTGTCCTGTTAGAAGTAGTTTTCAGTCACCAAAGATAAGTCTGAAACTTACATGAATAATAAAGAAATAGAGGATTGTTTCTTTAAAAAAAGGAGGAGGAGGAGGAGGAGGAGGAGGAGGAGGAGGAGGAGGAGGAGGAGGAGGAGGAGGAGGAGGAGGAGGAGGAGGAGGAGGAGGAGGAATAATAATAATAATAATAATAATAATAATAATAATAATAATAATAATAATAATAATAATAATGGTCTATTTCAAAGAGATTCTGCACCAAATCAATCTCCAGATCCCTATCTAACTTCTATTCTTGACTCATACTATAACTAAATTATGACCATCCAATTTGCAGTTAATATGTCTCCTCATAAGTGCAGTTGAAAAGGAAAAACTTAGGCAGAAATGGAGGATGTAAAAGTCATATTGATTTTAGACTACTTATTCCAAAAAAACTATGTTTGGGAGAGTGTTTGTTGGTGGTGATGGTGGTAGAGGAAGATGAAGGAGAAGGAGAAGGAGAAGGAGAAGGAGACTAATAATATTACAGACTTGTAACTGTGATTGTAAAGGGAGAATAAATACAAACTAAATCTTTGGGGATTGAACAATACCCACAATACCCATCTCACTGAAATCTCTGGATTCTTCCCAAACGACAACATTTTCAGAAAGCATAACAGAGTGATACCAATTCATCTTGAGTTTTAAGGTGACTAGACAGTCTGCAGCCAAAAGAAAAGGAAAACCTGAAGGAACCTTGCTGTCTAAAGGCAATATTTCGTGTTTCATGTCCTGCTGTTTGACTAGACCCTTTCTTTGATAAATTATTTTAATTCAGAACCCATGCTGGCTGAACACTGGGTTGCTGAATATGTGCATGTCACCTGCTGATGAAACGCCAAACTTCTGAAGTCTGAAGGAATTTCATAAAAACCTAAGAAATGAGAGGAGGAAGGACTGACAATTTTATTTCTCATCCCCTGCATTCAATTTGTCGAATGGCACAGAGTTAATCATATGGCTGTGCATAGATTCAGCTTAGAGATTTCAAGCAAAACCAATCCTGCTTCAGTTGGGAAATCAAATCCATTTTCCCAACTGGGAATTGTTGCATCGATTGCTACTGAATAAATCCAATGATCAGGAGGCATTTTGCACATGCCCAGAGAGCCTTTCCCCCCCTAATCAAACCAACCCATTTGTCCAAACTGATTTGGAAATCCTACAGGAGATGGTGTTGATATTTAATGGCGATGATAACGGCATAAATGAGACAAATTCAGATATCAAAGCACATACAATGAGACAGAGAAAGAGAGACAGAGAAAGAGAGACAGGCAGACAGAGAAAGAGAGAGAGAGAGAGAGAGAGACAGAGACAGAGACAGAGACAGAGAGACAGAAAGAGGTAAACAGAGAGAGAGAGAGAGAGACAGAGACAGAGACAGACAGACAGACAGACAGACAGACAGACAGACATAGGCACAGGCACAGGCACAGGCACAGGCACAGGCACAGGCATAGACAGGAAGGAAGGAAGGAAAGAAAGAAAAAAACAGACAGAGAAAGAGAGAGAGAGTCCAACATGATTTATTTGCAATTCAAGTGACATGTTTATAGCTGGCTTATAATAGAGTTTTTTAAACCCATTTTCCCAGACTGATTTGGAAATCCAGCAGGAGATGATGTTGATCAATTAATCTATGGCAGTTGCACATAAATCCAATAATACAGGTTAAAAACACAACTGCATCTGGCAATGTGGAAAAGATATATGAAATTTATATCAAAAGACCTGTGCCCTAGTTATTTAGTAGACAAAATTGATGTTCAGTTGATGCTCATGCTTCATTTAGTGGACCTAATGGTTAAAAAATATGAGCAGTAGGATTTCACTCCAATTTTGCTTTAATCATGACCTCACTCTCTGGCCTTTTTTTTTTTTAAGAAGATCTAAAAGACTACAAAGCTACGCAGCAGCAAAATTTCATTGAGACATTATTAAGATGTATGAATACATTGGAAACATCAAAAGAACCACGCGGTGGACAAATTTACGCTAGCTTGCTTCTGTAGCCTAGAGAGAAAGGAAGCTGGGTCCTGCTAAACAGTGGACCGTTAATATGGTATTCACTTAGAATAGAAGACTTGATCTTCAAGGGTGATCAGACAGTTAATAAGGTATCTTTCATTTGGTTGGTGGAGATTAAAAAATGAGCCAAACACCCTTCTTTGTGCCTTAAAGAAAAGGATCATGGCAGACGGGATATCTCAATCAAACGAAGAGAAGGTTGATTAGAAAACAAGGGTTCCTTGATAGAGAACCAATGCATTATTCATTAACTAGTTAATGTTTATATCACCTTTATTACTCTATAAGTAACTCAAGGCGACAAACATGAGCCATGATGGCGCAATGGTTAGAGTGTAGTACTGCGGGCTACTTCTGCTGACTGCCAGCTGACTGCAATTTGGCAGTTCAAATCTCACCAGGCTCAACGTTGACTCAGCCTTCCATCCTTCCGAGGTGGGTAAAATGAGGAGCCAGATTGTTGGGGGCAAGAGGCTGACTCTGTAAACCGCTTAGAGAGGGCTGTAAAGCACTGTTAAATGGTATATAAATCTAAGTGCTATTGCTATAGGTAATAGGTATTGATAAGCTTCCTCTTCCTATTATCCCTGCAACAACAACCCTGTAAGGAGAGTTGGCCTGAGAGACTGAATGGACTAAAGCCACCGAGCTGTCTTTCATGCCTAAGGCACGGCTAAAATTCAATGTTCCCTGGTTTCAAGGACAGGACCTTAATCACTATACCAGACTGCCTTTCTAAATATAGCAGCAATACGTAAATGTGCCTAAGAGCTTGATGTTTATTTGGGGTGGACAGTTGGACTATGAAAAGGAAGAAAAACAAAGGACTAAAATGCACGTTATGATGAAGCAGAAAGTGTCCCATAAGTCAAGATTTATTAAAAGGAAAGGCGCTCTACTGTATTTTAGATGTTTGCGATTAAACATGTCTAAAAAAAAGTTCTTATGATTTTCATGAAAGTACCACATTAGGTGTGCAATCCAGGCACACAGACACACACACACACACACACACATTTTAACTAACATTTCTGTCTAGATGATTCTTAATTACAATTACCCATACAAAGAGTTGTATATATTATCTTTAAAACACTGGAATGCGTGTAGAAGTCCATTGATTCTGATAGGTATCTTTGGAATGGAATTGGCTTTTACTGCATCCTGGGTGATCTTAAAATGGTTGTTCTACATTCGGATATTTTTGGGGGGGTGGGGGCCAGAAAGGGGAAAAAACACATAGAGATATTTAACTTTCTTCCCCCACCTCGGCAATCATTGGAAAGGAGTTAAATTTTCTCCTCATTAGTCCTGCCTGTTAACTTCAAATAGATTACAAATAACAAGACAGACCGAGGATGGGAGGGAAGGAGAGAGGAAGATAAAGGGGGAAAAATAATAAAGCAAAGCAAAGAGAAATGAGTTGTGAATGCCAAACAGAATTTTCCACCTGAAATCTTGATTCATGCGGCAGCCTTGGCTACATCTGACAATACTTTCTTTGAAAAGGGCAAGGACTGAATCAGTGATGAGATCAAACGTCCATCACATACAAATCAGATAGCCATTTAAGATTAAGATTAACAGCCGCAGGAGGATGGCAGGAGGGGAGCTTTGGAAGAGCCCACATCACTGGCAGAGGGAGGGAGGGAGGGAGGGAGACAGTGGGGTGTGTGCAGGCAATTGAGGGGTTCGGAGGCATTAAGTCACATTAGTTCAGTGGAAACCCGGAGGCGCCTGTATTTTGAAAACAAAGCCATCAGTCGTGGGCATAATTTGGCTCATTCTTCTCACCTCA
Source organism: Pseudonaja textilis (assembly GCF_049901715.1). Classification (NCBI taxonomy): domain Eukaryota; kingdom Metazoa; phylum Chordata; class Lepidosauria; order Squamata; family Elapidae; genus Pseudonaja; species Pseudonaja textilis. The sequence continues at coordinate 15,651,836 of NC_142001.1, forward strand.
CATCATCAGCTTCCACAATTAAGATGCAAAGAAACTATTCCTGAGCTGCTAGGTTTTGTGCCCACCTCCATTAGAGGCATAAATGAGACAAATTCAGATAACAAGGCACACACAATGAGACAGAGAGAGACAGAGAGTCAGAGAGACAGAGACATCGACAGACACACACAGAGAGAGAGACAGACAGACAGATAAACACATATAGAGATATACAGAGACAGAGACAGAGATAGAGACAGTGATAGATAATAGATAAATAGATAGATAGATAGATAGATAGATAGATAGATAGATAGATAGATAGATAGATAGATAGATAGATAGATAGATAGATAGATAGATAGATGAGAGAGAGAGAGAGACAGACACAGACAGAGAGAAACAGAGAGCGAGAAAGACAAAGAGCGGAAGGAAGGAAGAAAAGGAAAGAGAGAGAGAGAGAGAGACAGACAGACAGACAAAGAGAGAGAAGCCAACATGATTCTTTTCTTTTATGTATACTCAGAGTATTAACACTGTTATGTCCCTGGAACTCTAAGGAGTTCCCACTCAGGTCCGTTCGCGTTGCGGGGGCGGCTGCCCCCTCGTTCATTGGTTGGTTCTCCCCAGCAGCCAGCTATAAAAGCAGGCTGCGGGGTCCAACCAGTTGCTGATCGCTGCGAGCCAGTTCCAGGCTTGGCAAGCACGTTCAGTCCTTTATTATTACAATAAAGTATTTGTTGCACTCATGCTCTGGTTCAGCCTCTCATTACCCAAACTTAACAAACACCAAGACAAATTCCTTGTGTGTCCAATCACAGTTGGCCAATAAAGAATTCTATTCTATTCTATTCTATTCTATTCTATTCTATTCTATTCTATTCTATTCTATTGCAATTCAAGTGACATGTTTATAGCTGGCTTATAAAAGAATTAGTGGGAGAGAGAAAAGAATGAAAGAGATGCCTGCATATTGAAATGAATCATACAAAGCAGAGTGGCCTAGAAGCTGTTTCTAACATACTTAAAAATACGAAGTATTTAGCTCAAAGGGAGCTATTTAAAACAGCCGCCTCCTTCTGTAATCCCATCACTTCAAGGTTCTAGTCTCCTGTGAACAAAGCAGATGAGAGACATTGGGGCTCAGGAGAAAAACCATCCACATTCACTTCTGTTTTTTTCCTCCACCTGCATTATAGCAATAAGCAAGCATTGTTTATTCTTACTATAACTATAGTGCCCTGACAATTTCATGTACTATGCTTAGATCGGACCGCAGGCGGCGCGGTTTCAGGTTGTCCGGGCCCAGAATTTCGAGCCTGGAGGCATAGGGAATTCTACTGTGAGTGGAGGAGTGGAATACTTTTCTCGAGAAATACCTCTGAATCCGTAATTGTAAGAGTGCCTTACGGTGATGAGGGGGAGGTGGGCAAGATGTTCTCCTGGACCCCTCCCACCAAAATAATCGGGATGACGGAACCTGTAGCATGCCCCCTCTGATGGCCCTTGGGGTATGTGTGTGTGGTACAGGCCTATCTCCGTGGGGTTAGACAGTCCCTCAAGTAACCTTCAAACCTTGTATACTTCTGGAGTATCTCCTGTCTTACTAAATTGGAAAGAGAGAAAGCAAAATATTTTAATCCAGATTGGCTGACGAGGGAAATGGATGCAATTCCGAAATAAATTTCCTAAGAAGTGTGGTTCCCATGCCATTTCTTGACTGTAAAACAAATAGAGGTGGGGGGAGAAAACAGACTTTTAAAAAAAATTGGGATGGGGGAGAAAAAAACATACTGCTGATTTTTCTAATCTCCTATACTAATTTTATTAGCTCGTAACACGTCGCTGCCACAGTAACACCAGATGGATCTGAAGAGATGATAGCTTTTTAACAATATCCTGTCATCTCTGACTGCTCTTCTAACTGTTCTTTCTTTCATTCCAAAGATCAATGGTACGCTCAAAGCATGAACAAGCATAAATATGTAACATTTGTCACAAGGACGTTTATATGAAAGAACGTGATAGCAATCATATGCATCCCAATATGTTGTGGTTCGCCAGCAGCATGTGAGGACGGCTGGGGTCTCAGAGAGCAAGGACTCAGATGAGGGGCCTGCATGTGAGACAGAAATGGGACCAGGACTATCAGGAAGTGGAACGCTGCCTTCGGAGAGTGTGGAGGCTGGCAGCGGTGATGAAGAGGCCCCCGAGGAGCCTGTGCCCAGTGCACACGCGCGCAGGGCTGCTCGAAGGAAAGAGCCGCTGCAGCAGCATGGGCGACTTGGGAGTAACGCTGCAAGATAATGGCCCCTCCCTTAAGAGATAAAAGCAAAGAAGTTTTTTTTTACTCAAGCCTTGTGGACGTTCGGAATATCTTGGTTGGTGTTTGGAGATTCTTTGTGTTTGAAATATTTCTTAGTAATTTTATCTTGTGTTCTTGGCAGCCTTGCACCATCTTGGCAAGGCTCGTTCTTATCCGAGACAATTACTTTGAAACAGTCTTTTAACCGTGAAGGAACGGAATTGGTAAAGAATCATTAGAAGGTTTTGCTGTTACCTCTGTTTCATGTCTGTTTCCTTGGAACAAGGTTTGGGTCAGAGCAAAATATATTGCAGAAATATGAAATGTTTCCTTCAAAACACCTGGGTGTGATTTATAATGTTGATCATTGTCAATATTTTTAATTTATTTATTTAATTTATTTATTTGTCAATCACTTACAAGATAATAGGTATAAGTATAAACATAGTTATGAATAGCTGAAATGGATACATATAAGAAAAATAAAAGAAACAATAGAATAGGCACGTTTGTGTGCTTATGCAGACCCCCTACAGACCTCTTAGGAAAGGGGTGAAGTCAATAGTAGACAGTCTAAGATTAAAGTTTTGGGGGTTTGGGGAAGAAACCACAGAGTCAGGTAGAGTATTCTAGACATTGACTAATCTGTTGCTGAAGTCATATTTCCTGCAATCAAGTTTGGTGCAGTTTACCTTGAGTTTGTATCTATTGTGTGCTCTTGTATTGTTATGGTTGAAGCTGAAGTATTTATTGACAGGTAGGACATTGTAATGTATGATTTTATGTCTATATAATATCTCTAAAAGTGTTCAGGGGACAAGATGTTTGAGTCATGTTTTGTTTTGTTTTTTGTTTCCTGATACATTTCTGTCACTTGCTCACAATACATTAACTATTATGAGATGAAAAAACTGAAGGAGCTTTTAAAGAATGAATTTAAACCAAAGGCTAAAATGAACCCCCGAACAGATGGACATAGCATATCTGCTGCCAGACAAATCTTATCTAGAGAGGAGAATTATAAGAAAAGTTACATCTTCTCCCAGTTGGCTCATGTAGCTTTCTTGGCAATCTTATTTTTACTCTTGCTTCATTTGAATTTAAAAAACAAACAAACTTCTAATTTGTCCAACATTTCCCGATCGGATCAGTTGCTATTGATAGCAGTGTTCCAATATTTGAGGAGTTTCCAGAAAGAAGCTATTCTCCAAAACTCCTGAAGGCAGAGCAAGAAGAAATGGATGGAACCTAATCACGGGAGGAAGCAATCTAGAACTATATATCCTGATGGTGAGAACAATTAATCCATGGAATAGAAGTTGTGCCTGCTTCAACACTGGAGGTTTTTTAATAAGATTGAACCTGAGACTAAAATGGCATAAACTTAAAGGAACCAAAAAGGAATGAAATCTCCTTTGATGTGGACATTGGACATTGTCACAGTAGCAAGCAAAGTTGGACCAGTGGAAGTAGTGAATCGGGAAAGTGGGATAGTTGGAACTATGACAAGGGAAGTGATGAACTTATTTGCATTGGATGTACTTATCCAACAAAAGTTGGAGAGACATTTTCCAGGTTGATTTTTGCCCTGAAGACCATGTTAGATTGGAAAGATGAATAGTCTTCTTCCCAATCTATCATTCTGTGATAATTCTCCCAAATTATCCCACATTGTGATAATTCTCCCACATTGCCATTTTATTTTCCCAGGAGCCCAGTAGTATTGTTGTTCTGAGATCATTCTGATTTCTTCTCAAAGGACACCCAGGAAAATAAAAGGAACAGCAAGTCAGACAATTTCTTACATTTTCATCCCAATCTTCTTCAAAGAATTTGGCAGTCTCCTTCCTTCCGCTCTTACAAGAACTCTACAAAGTAAGTAGGACATTCACAATAATTGTTTGTGCATGGTACATCGAAACACAGAAATATGATAAACCTCTACTCACTCCCTTTTATTTTATCTTGAATTGTTTTTACCAGGAATAAGTTTTGGATTTTAGACTTTTGTACATGAGATTGGAAGGAGAGATTTGTCTAGAGCCTTTTTGTAGAAAAAGGAAAAAAAATAGAAATTATTCTTTGGCACCAGAGGAAGTTTGATCAAAGCACTGCAGAGTTTGCTTTGATTAAAGAGTTTAGCATTGAATTCCTCAGGATATTCTATGTAAATATAGATCAGGTTTGAGACTGAAAGTCACTTTTAATAGAATATCTATCAGCATTACTCATATGGAAAAGACAGATAAGAAATAGCATCCACAATACATTGTGCTTGCAAGACAGAATTCTGGAAGCTGGCTAAGGTAAAGAAGTCATTCTCTGGAATTTTCATTGGTTATTCCAAATATTCAGAGAACAAGACACTACTTGGTGGGACAAGAAATCTCGTCAATTAGAAAAATATGTGTGATCCATAGGATAGCACAATGAAAAAATATCTGTTTGGCTTCACAAATATAATATGAGGTCTTGCTCCAACTTTGCCTGAAGTTTCCTTCATCACTGACCATTAGCATTTATGCATATTCATAAATCTGGGGATTAAAAGGAATAAAAACTCCTGCACACCAAATGGGAAAAAACAGGCAGCATGGAAAAGGGAACAATGTGTAGGAAAAGGAGTGGCAGAGCCTAGGGGGTGGAGTCAAAAGAGGAATTAGCCTTGAATCTCTGCATCCCCACAAGCAGTTTAAGCTCAACACCTCTTGAATTCCATTAACTCTTACATAACACCAAAATAGCACTAACAATTAGTTGACTAGATTCCTTAGATAAAGGTAAACTATTTCCCCTGTCCAGTCATGACAAACTTTAGTGGGTGATGCTCATCTCTGTTTCTTAGCTGGTGGAGCCAATGTTGTCCAAAAACATTTCTGTGATCATGTGGCTAGTATGGCTACATGCTAAGGTTCACAGAATGCTATAAACTTCCCACCGAAGTGGTACCTATTTATCTACTTGCATGCTTTGAACTGCTAGGGCAAATAATGGGAGCTCTCCCGTCACACTGTACTCGGGTCTGAAACCCAAGCTGTCCATTTTCCAGATGACAAAGCTCAGTGTCCTAACTACTGAGCCATTGTGGCCCCCTCCTATATATAAGCATGAGCAATAAATCAGTTTAATTGGAACTTAATCTGTGAGCCTGGTTGTTTGTGCTTGACAAGTACCTTTTTCAATAATGGACAGTGGAAATGGAGCCGAGCTGGGCATCCTGGAGTGAGGAGGAGTGCCAGAGGAGTAATACCTCCTTAAAAAAACCTTGGTCCCTTTCCAGGGTTAGAGGAGAAAATGGTCAACAGTTTTGAAGGTGGAAGAGGGATCTATGCCCCAACGGCAGATAAAACAGTAGAACCATCTTCTAGGAGAAGGGAAACTCCGATTTCAAACCTCCACTGCCTTGATTGGAAAAGGCTTCGGGAGACAAAAGGAGGCAAAATCTTGAGCCAGAGTATTGGAAGCAGTTCATGACTGTGTAAAATCACGTTCTGGTAACTCCTTGGAGCAACTGGAACTCTGCCATCCCATTAGACTGTTTCAGTGACATGGAGGGGGGTGGGATCTGCTGCTTGGATAACAGTTTACCCCCCATATTAAATTACCCAGGCCTCGTGCTCTGGAGAGGACACTCCAGCTTTGCATACAGCATGGAAACAACACAGGAAGTGGCCATGACCAGTTTCATAGCATGGTACCATTGTCTCTTGAGACTGAAGGAGGCCAATTCCATTCCTAGCATGATCAGTGAATACCAGAGTGAACTCCATTCCCCTATTCTCACCATCCAGATATGAACTGGGTTTGGCCAGCATCTTTTCACTCCTTGGCCTGACTCAACTTCCTGTCTCAAGGCATTTGTAGACTCTGATGTGCTGCCATGACCAAGGAACAAGAACAAGGGCAGAAAAGGGAGGATCCGAAGGGTGCAGCCATATCAGGTGTCCAAATATCTCAATCCCATGCCTGGGTGTTGCCCTGACCAACATTCACAACCCAACACTTTGATGTCACCTGGATCATTTTTTGTCTTCCACATTCCTCCCATGACTCCCCAGGCACCTGGCATCTCTTTTCCTAATCAGCTAAGAACCTTGCCGAACCTGCTTTGAAAGAAGGGCATTCATTCCTACCTGCTATTAAAAACAAACAAAAATGTTAACTTTTAACAGGATTTTCCTTCTCCCCGTCATTCCTTCCTTCAGCCCTGCAGCTTATGACTAAACTGCAGTGATTCATCACCCTTGCTCTGAAAGGGGTAGGGTTTGCTTTCAAGTCCTCTCTTTCATCTTTCGTCAGAAAACTTTGCAGAACTGATTTTGAAGTGTCTCGGTTGACATGATTCAAGCTTGGCCAAATTGGTCTGTTATCATGGCAGGTGATACCAGCTTTGCTATTTTAATTATTTGTGCCATCTTTTTTTTTGTACAGTTGCTTTTCATCTCCTCCTGGGTTGCTGTGTTTAGAAATCAGTCTCTTGTGAATAGAAGCTTTGTTGGCGTGTCAACCTCAGCCTTTCCGCAGCTGCAGGAGCAGCATAAAACAATGTGGGTGTTTCTGATGAAAAAAAAAAACTCAACTGAATAGGACAATGCAGATTATTCTTCTCTTCTGTCATGGTTCGGAATGTAGAATGCCTGCCTGCCTGCCTGCCTATCTATCTAGCTAGCTAGCTAGGTAGGTAGGTAGGTAGCCATCTATTATCTATCGCCAGTCTATCTATCTATCATCTATCATCTATGATTGTTGGGGACAATAGGCTGACGCTGTAAGCCACTTAGAGAGGGCTGTAAAGCACTGTAAAGCGGTGTATAAGTCTAAGTGCTATCTAACTGCCATCTACCTATTACCATCTTCATCTTCTCTCTTTCTCAAATCTACAATAATAGTATATTATATTTCTCAACTGCAATGCATAGACCACCAGGAACAACAGTTAATGTGGCATCTTTGTGCTGTAGTTCCTGTAAAATGAGGATGAGCCTTTAGCATGCTCTGTTGTTATCTATCTACTCATTAACTATGTGTGCGGGACCTGGATACTCTTAGATTAACCTTTCACCTTTTTCCTTTTTCCCAATCAAATCACCACATTAAGTCCCGGCTTATGGCTCCCCGAGGGCCGATTTCACATTGAGCTTCATTTCCTGCATCCGCAACTAGTGACAGTTTGATTGCGAAAGAGGTATTTTGCTTGGAAATCAAATCTTTCAGAACCGTTTATACAATCAATCTGAAGCTACAAAAAGTCAGTTCGCGGTCATCTTGCGTTTGCTGTTGTGTGTTTTCTAACACACTTGCCAATTTGACACATCTTTCCAAAGATTTCACTCGGAAAGAAGAGCAAGTGTCTAGAGATGGGTAAATTTATGAAAAAGTTAGGCAAATCCCACTTTGCATTGTAATTACACCCAATCTTAGTTATCCTGGGGTTACAGCTAGGATTTCAAACACAACGGGCTTGAAACGAAAAAGAGGAGACTTCAGATTTCAGATATTCTTGTAACTTACTTACTAAAACATTTAAACCCCCCAAACAATGAGAATATGTGCCAAACAACTAAAGGAGTTCACCTTCACAAGAAGTATCCTACATTTAACAAAGCATGCAGGAATTTTTAGTCTCCCTGACATAGCCTATTGGTTTTCCAACCATGCACATAGGTTTGAGATGAGAATGAGAGGTTGGTTTAATCGTTGTTAATCTAATTTTTTTTTAAGGGTTGTAGTTTCCAAGATCTTACAGTTCACAGTTTGTGATGAATTCCAATTCTGTACCGGCAGCTTTAGGAAAGGAGAGTAATCTTTTCTGTATGGAAATAAATAATACACATTTGTTTTCTTTTAATGATCCTGTATCATGCCTTGCATCAGGGTGGAATCAGGGTGATTGAACACAGCTCAAGCATTTACTGGCCCAATGTTCTTCTTGGCACCTATGTAGAGTTCGTAGCAGACATTAACATATTGTGCCCAGAAAGAGGAATATCTGCTGCTACCTAGGATCAAACTTGCAGTCTCCTGTGAGGTGAGAACTCCACCACTAGGCTACCGCACCACTCAAATAATTTATCATAATACAAGGAGATACTTGGCCCATTTCAATGTGTGTTCATTCAAAAGTATAACTCCTGAGCCCAGCTAGGTGGAATCCCCTGACCTACCTTGACTGGTTTTGAAAGCTAAATTGGGTAGAGTCTGCTTCAGAAGTGCTGTAGGAGAACATTACATTGACCCAGATTGAGTGTTGACCTTTTTTTTAGAAGCAGGTAAAGGCAACCCACCTCTATCTTGGTGTTAAGAACACTTCATGGGTTTGGACATGAAGTCAGAAAGAGTCCAATTCAATTTAACTGAGATCTTGCTACTATGCTACATCCCCTCTATCAATCAAAAAAGTGGGGATTGACAGCTTAATCCAGAAACAGTGCTAGTCTATGATTTCTACAGGAAAAAACAATCCATTATGGTAAAGCTTGAAAGTTCTCTAACACAATCTTTTTAAATATCTCCTTCTTCTTGTTGAAGACAAGATAGGAGAAGAGACATGCTACTAATGGCAGCAAAAACCAGGAAATTGGAAACATCTTTTCTAATAAGTGTTATCCCTGTTAATCAAATGTGTCCATTGGAAACAACAGAATAACAGAGCTGGAAGGGATTTTGAAGGTCTTCTAGTCCAACCTCCTGCTCAGACAAATGGTTGCCAATCTCGTCTTAAAGACTTGCAGTGTTGAAGCATCCACAACTTCTGGAGGCAAGTTGTTCCACTGATTAATTTTTCTAACTATCAGGAAATGTCTCCTTAGTCTAGGTTGCTTCTCTCCTTGGTTAGTTTCCATCCTTCGTTTCTTGTCCTGCCTTCAGGTGCTTTGCAGACTAAATTGACCCTTTCTCCTTTGTGGCACCCCCTTTGGATATTGGAACACTGCTAAAACGATGCTGCAAGACTTCTTATTTTTTGCTAGAATATCTTTGGAATTCAGGAGAATAATATGGGTGGACAGTCACAAGATACAAACTAATTTCCCAGAAACAAGCTTTTCTTCATCAGCATTTTCAGGGGGAAAAAATTATCTAGCAGCTTTATTTTACCAGCCTTAGGGCTAGGACTTGACTTGGAAAAAAACTTTAGTAACGTTCGCTGAAAAATGGCTCCTGGGGAAAAAAAAATCTCCTCCCAAAATTATATTCCACAGAAAAGTGTTCCCCAAATCTTTCATAGTATCTCTGCATCTCTCTCTCTCTCTCTTTTAATTTCAACTCTCAAAAGACTGCAATGCAGATTATTTTGTTTTCTTCCTTCAAGTCTTCCAAAAGCTCTCTGCAGAGATAATATTCGAACAAACATTTCTAGTAAATAACATTATCCTAGCCCATGCTTCTGTTTGGTTTGATTTTATGGTATGCCTGGGACTTTTTGATGTTACAGTCCATCATCAGAGAAACTGTAAGACATGTCTAGTATAGAATCAAGCTATGTGTCACCTCGGTCTCTGGGCAAAGGGGAGAGTTGAAAATAGAAAAACCAACCTCTTAACTGCAGAATGATAGAAGATCTCAGGTTATTTTTCAGTGATGAAGCCTATAACAAAAAATCAGATTGAGGTTATTTGCTAATTGAAGAAAGCTAGGAAAACCTAATCATCATGCTTTGGTAAGGAAAGAGAGAAAGATGCCAGGGATATGTGTCACCAATTATATCTTTGTTAAGCATGAAGGATGGTATAATTGGGGTCACAACACACACTGTGCGGACTTCTCCACACCATGGCAACAGTGAGTGGGGTCTCAGAAGCTATGACAAGTGTTCCCAATTCTCTGCTGCTCTCACTTGCCTCCTGTGTCTTAAATCAAGGTTGTGTGCAACCTTCACTGGGATAAGGACTGTATCAGCATCTGAAAAAAAAAAAAACATTTAGACTTTTGATCACTGCAAAAGTAGGTGGGGACCAGAGGTGGTATTCAGCCAGTTCTGACCAGTTCTGAAGAACCGGTAGTGGAAATTTTGAGTAGTTTAGAGAACTGCCCCTGCCCACATCTGACTGCCCTGCCCCCATTTCTTCTCTACCTCCCAAATCCCAGGTGATCAGCTAGGTCTCCTTGGGTTGCCCTGAACAGGAGAATGGAGCTGAAAAGCAGGTTAGTGCGGTGGGGAGGGAATGGGGATTTTGCAGTATCCTTCCTCTGCCATGCCCACCAAGACATACCCACCAAGCCATGCCCACAGAACCAGTAGTAAAAACATTTGAATCCTGGTTGGAACAAACCCTAAGTTAAATATGATTTGAAAGCTCTTTCTCGATTGTAGTCTTTCAGTCATTGGACGGCTCCCAACTCTTTCAATGGGGCATTTCATCAAAGTTGTTTCTCAATATCTTTTAGTTCTTGAGAGTTCTTGGTTGTGTCACCAGAGAAAATCTTCTGTCTGATCCTCTTTCCCTGATTGCCTTCAGTTTCTTCCAGCATCAGGGTCTTCTCCAAAGGCTTTGGCTTTGAGTCATTTGAATCACCGTCCCACGATCAACCAGTTGGCTCCGTGCCTAAGGCAAGAGTAGAACTCAATCTCACCCACTTTCTAGCCTTGTGCCTTAATTACTGGCTCTCTATAAAGAGACAAGGGTATTTGATAATATTTATATCAGGTCAGATAGAGAATTGCTACTATTACTTGTTATTGTCATTGTGATTTCAATAACATTGTTATTGTTATTTTAGTATCTGTAAATTTCAGGGAGGGAGGGAGGGAGGAAAATGGGAAAGAAAAAAAGAAAGATAACGGGAAAGAGAAAGGAAGGAAGAAAAGAAGAAAAGGAAGGAAGGGAAGGATAAAGGAAAGAAGGAAGGAAAGAGGGAGGAAGAAGGAAGGGCATCGCTTATAAATCTTTATTATTCAAAATATTTGGCTAATGTCTTTATTGTGCTCAGTTGTTAATATTTCATGAAGATTTTCTTATTTTGTTTTTCCTGTTTTTTTTCTCCTTCCTGCCAATATGCTTGGCCTCATTCAAGCATGCCCTTAGCAAACCTGTCTTCTAATTAAGCAATTTAATGATCCAGTAGACTATCTGAAAGTCCTAAATATTAGTTGTGCCCTTGGGTTGACTTAATTAAAGAAAGGAGAAGAAGAAGATTTGCAAAAGAATTGAGAAGATGACTTTCTCTGAAAATTTCATTCCTGGTCTTGATAGTAGTATTTTTAAAAGTAGTGTTTAAAGGGATCAGGAGAGAAATTTTCCAGGAAAAGCTTGTTATTTCTGGTTGCTTCCCAACACGGAAGGGCAGAAGCTCATCACCTTTATCCTCAAGATATTTTCTAGTAAATTGAAGTTTAAACAAGTTCATATGGCTTCAAAATGGCGAATTTGGTTTTCCTTTGAAGATCTTTCCTTTTTTATCCAAGAAGCTTCTTCAGTTCTGAACTGAAGAAGCTTCTTGGATGAGAAGCAAAACATCCCCAAGGAGAAACAAAGAAAGTCTAGTTGCCTCTTGAAAAAGCACCTTTACGTCTTGGTGATTTTATGGTCATGTCCATATCATTTTCTTGGCAACTATACAAGAGTGGTTTGAGTTTGTGCTATTCAAAAATAATTGATATTCAAATAATAATATATTTTTTAAAAAAAACATTTTGGTCTAACCCATAGACTGGATATGTCCTGGTTATCTTTCAGACAAATAATAACCACATTAAATATTAAATAGGCTTTGGATTAGCTTCCTATGTGGCACAACCTATGGTTGGAAGTGGTTTGGTAATTATCTTCAGCAAGTAATATGCCGAAGATCTAAAATCCACCCCCTGGTCCAATAGTTAGATATTATCTGTAGAAGAATTGCCAAAATCCATGAATGCCAAATGGGACAGTAATGCAACGAAAACATTACAGAACATTATTGGACAATGAAAGCTCAATTGGTAGAATTCTAATTATGGATACCTTGCATTTTGATGGAACTCATGACACTAGACAGGGCTGTCTGTCTAAGACTCTGGACACCCATCTAAACGCAATTGCCCCAGAGTGGTGAGAAATCTACCAAATAGTTTTTCATTAACCATTAGGTCCAGCCCTACATAATTTTTTAAAATCAGTCAAGATCTTTTTCCTTCTTTTCTAATATGTGAGCCAACTGTAGCACCTGTGATGTAACTAAAGTTTCCAAAAATTGGTAAGTTAAATCTCCATTTTGATTCTTTGTTTTACTGTCTGCGCTATCTGGTTGATGGAATTGTCATCCTTGCTAAGAAGATAGGGGTTAAGTAGTTTAGTCTATAGCCCCATTAAGGGAAATTTGCATTTTAAATAATGCTCCCTAATTTGCAAAGATGGGTCCCCAACATTCCTAGGTTCCCTCCAGATGTGTCAAAAAATAAAAACACATTTGTTGTGCTACGATTGATCCTAATAGTGGAGAGGAAGGGGGGGGTACAAATAGCCGAACTTCTGTAGCTTGTTTTTCAAGTTTTAAATAGCTAATGCTTTCCTAACAAATTTATAGCGGTACCGGAGCTATGTAATTTGAATAGTATCATTAGGAACTTTATTAGTAGCAAGTCATTATTGCTACTTGTGACTATAAGAAGGGCTATTAAGAATGAATGACCACCCAGGATAGGAAGCAATCTAATAAGTGTAAAATTTCTGATTACGTTATTCCCCACTGACAAAAATTGGTATTTTCTCAATGGCTCACAACAGGTTTAATGGATACAGAGAAAAGACAGTTAGAGGGCAATAAAGTGTGAAGCAAAACATTAGCTGCAAATAAATAGCAGAATTCTTCCTTCAGTTATAATAGTTTGGGGTTTTTAAATAGTCAAGGATCTTCAATCAATATTGTCATAATGCAGTGAAAGAAAAAGAGGCGATCGCGCATCGGATTGGAGCCTTTGCTTTACTTTCCGTCTCCAACAAGTGTTTTTATAGCTGAAGTCGTCACTTGGTTGTGTTTCTCAATGCTGATATTCTGCTGCAAAGAGCATTTATTTAAAAAGCAACAGAGCTTGGAGAACTTCCAGAAGCTATCCATCTGCTTCTCCTGTACAGGAAGACGGAGTATGTAAACTAGAGGATATAAAGTAGGAAAAATGATCAGGCAAGCCATAAAGTAAATATTGAGCAACCACAAGCAGGAACCCAAAAAAACAATAATAATCAGAAGTCTGGTGGCATCTTTTAACAAATGTTATTTAAAGGCATAAGTTTTCATGAGCTGCAGCTCACTTTATCAACTGCATAGAACGATCGGATGTAGTATTTAAACAAGGGTGAAGGCAATGGAGGAAGTAAGGGCAAAACAAGCTAGTCCTGAAGATATAGATGCCTATGAGGCTATGATTATCAATGCTTTTAAGGTAAAGGTTTCCCTGTCGGTCATGCCCAAACTAAGGGCACGGTGCTCATCTCTGTTTCTTGGCCAAGGGAACCAGCAGTCAGAACTGCTATATTCAACAGGAGGAGAGAATTTGGCAGGGAGCCAACCTCAGATCTGGCTTTGCTTCTTCTGTAACCATTTAGCTTTAGTAAAATGTACTTCTGGCTGACAACGGGACCGAGAGTCTTTCTTTTGTAACTGACCAAGTTGGGACAGTTGACACCAGCTTTGCCCGAAGACAGTTTCTGTGGTCATGTTGCTCCGAATAAATAATTGGATTTCTTTTGAAACTTAGCTCGAGGCTCATGAATTAAGTAGGGCATCTGTTGGAACCCTGACAGCCAGCATGGCTGCATGCCAAAGGCCCATGGAACACTGTTACCTTCCCATTGAAATGGTACCTATTAATCTACTTGCATCTGCATGCTTTTGAACTGCTAGATGGGCAGGACCTTGTCAATTAACAATTGTTCAAATGGGACAAACTATTGTGTTTGTATGAGAACCTTCTGAACTTGTATGAGAAAGGTCTTCAGGAAGTCTCCTAATTTGTTTTTGCTGTTGTGGATTAACAGAGATCTTCTCCTACTAGGTCCGTGATGGAGAACCTATGGCGTGCATGCCACAGGTGGCACGCAGAGCCATTTGCGCTGGCACATGAGCCGCAGGCAAACTTACCTCACTGCAGATGCACATGCCTCACAGCTGATTTTTGGCCTCCCAGAGGATGAGGAAAGCGTTTGCAGACCGAAAAATAGGCCCATTTTGTCACTTCCGGTATTTCCAGAAATACCAGAAGTGATGAAATAGGTTCATTTTTCAGCCTGCAAAGGCTGCAGAAGCTTTCCTCAAGCCTCTGAGAGGCTGAAAAAGGCTTCAAATGGGCCAAAAATCAGCTGCAAGGCGCAATGCAGGTAATGGGGTGGCAGGGGAGATTGCGCGTGCATGCGCAGGGAGCATGGGGGGTGCATTGCCTTCTGGGTGCTGGCACACAAGCTCGCATGTGCAAGCACACACACAATTTTTGGCACAGGAGCCCAAAAAGGTTAGCCACCACTGCACTAGGTTATGATTAGGAAAGGATAACGTTGCCACCTATGGTTGCATCTCATTTTCCTTTCTTGAGTAATACAATAATCCTCTCTTCATTGCTATTCTTTTAAGAAAATATATTAGAACAGAAGAGAACAGAATAACAGAGTTGGAAGGGACCTTGGATGTCTTTTAGTCCAGCCTCCTTCTCAATCAGGAGATCCTATTCCATTTCAGACAAATAGCTGTCCAATCTCTTCTTAAAAACTTCCAGTGTGGGAGCATTCGCAACTTCTGGAGGCAAGTTGTTCCACTGGTTAATTGTTCTCACTGTCAGGAAATTCCTCCTTACTTCTAGGTTGCTTCTCTCCTTGATTAGTTTCCACCCATTGCTTCTTGTCCTGCTTTCAGGTGCTTTGGAGAATAGCTTGACTCCCTCTTCTTTGTGGAAACCTCTTGTGCTCTCTTTATTATTTTGGGTTTTGGGATTTAATGACAAAAATAGGCCTGCAACATCTTGGAAAGAAAGCCAAAAATGAAGGTCAATCCTAATTCCTATTAGTAGTCTTATGTTAGCTCTGATTAACAGCTACCAGGTAAATTAGGTGATCAAACCCAGTCTGATTCTTCATTGCAATGGCCAATGAAGATAACTGTGTTGCTGGGAAGCCAATTCCAAGCTACAGCATCAAGCATGACTTCGACTCTTGCTCCTTAGGGGAAGTGAGAAAGCAATATCTTGTAGCAGTCAATCACAACCACATAGATAGCAAAAGAAGGGATAGTGGTGCTTAACAGACATTCACAAGCCCCCAGTCTTCAAAGTCTACATATCTAACCAAGAGCATTATGAAAATCAATGAAATTTGCAATGCTGAAATTAACTGTCAGGTTTCTCCCAAGTAAGCAGGCCTGGAACCGCGGAGATAAGCTTACAAGAAAATCTGAGAATGGTTAATATTTTTTGAAGAAAGTTGGGAAATTATACTGAAAGAATTTCTGCAACAGCATTGATACAAGAATTAGCTCTGTTCATAAAAGCAAAATTTATGTGTCTTCCATCTCCTCTTAGGCAGCATGTAAGTTTTGACCAACCAGGCCTGGTTCCATCTGTGCTTTGTATTTTGCAGTGTCAGATTTCTCTTACTTCTTTTTTTTTTTTTTTACTGAGAACAAACTTGCAACAAAAAACAGGAAGAGGAGGAGGAGGAAGAGGAGGAAAAGGAGGAATGGAGGAGGAAGAAGAAGAGGAAGAGGAGGAGGAGGAATGGAGGAGAAGGAAGAGAAGGAGGAGGAGAAGGAGGAGGAGGAACAGAGGAAGAAGAGGAAAAGTAGGAGGAGGAGGAGAAGGATAGGAAGAGGAGGAGGAGGAGGAGGAGGAATGGAGGAGGTGGAGGAATGGAGGAGGAGGAGGAGGAGGAGGAGGAGGAGATATTATTATCTTGGGTTCCCCATAAGTTAGCAGACATTGATAAAAAATAAAAATAGAAGTCCTAAGGAAAATGTGGGAAATGATCTTATTACTTGGCCTTCTTGCAAGGAGGTTTCTTTGTAGCTTGCAATGCTCACTCAAACTCCAGACCAAATCCTGAAGCTTCCGATGCCTTTAGTCCGTGCTCTGAATTTCTTTGAGGAAAGCAACATAAACATGCAATGATTCAGGAGGTGCATCTTCCTTCTCCCCTTTCTGTAGTTCTGGATCCTAAAGAACACCAATGGCATTCTTCTCCAGTGTCCGACTGTGCATCCTGGCTGACTTCAAAACCCAGCTGACTTTTTTGTTCTCGTTTTGCCTGCAGGACTGAAATTGCCAGAGGTGGAATAAAGAAAATTAGCAATCTTCTGCAGGCCAGAATTGCCTCTCAGAAAAGGAACTCGTCTTGCCTCATTACAATACCTGCTTGCAATAAGATGGGATTTTATCTCTTTCGGTAATAAAATGCCATGCTAGAGCTGTGTCCTTAATTATGCTCCTAAATAATGGGAATGCATTTAAAGGTTTTGCAGTCCATCTCTCACTGCTCATTAGTGTCCTTTATTAGTTATTTGCCTGAATGTTATGGCGTGCATGTGTATGTGTCTGTAGGAATATACACACCTCCCGAGTCCCAGCTGATCAGCTGGGTCTTCTTTTGTTGCCCTACGCAGGAGAACGGAGCTGGAAAGCAGGTTAGTGGGGTGCAGAGGGAATGGAGATTTTGCAGTATCCTTCCCCTCCCATGCCCATTAGGTCACGCCCACCAAGCCATGCCACACCCACAGAACCAGTATTAAAAAATTTGAATCCCACCACTGATAGAAATTATGAGGCTGAGAGTTGTATAGAAGTGTTGTATAGAAGTATTCTTAACACTGGTACACTACAGGGTTGCGTGTTGAGTCCCTTATGCTATACTCTTCATGTGCATGACTGCATTCCCACTCATGCTAGTAATACTATTGCTAAATTTGCAAATGATACAACAGTGGTGGGACTCACCTCCAGGGGGGATGAGCCTGCCTACTGAGATGAGGTAGACAGATTGCTTTTGTGGTGTGGAGACAATAACTTGGTCCTCAACACCAATAAGACCGAGGAGCTTATCGTGGATTACAGAAGGAACAGATCAGACATCCAGCCCTTGTTTATCAATGGAGACTGAGTGGAGCAAGTGGCCAGTTTTAAGTTGCTGGGTGTTACCATAAAAGAGGATCTGATCTAGGGTGCTCACATTGCAACACTGGTCAAAAGGGCCCAGCAGAGTTTATACGACCTGAGACTTCTCAGAAAACAACAACTGAATGAAAAACTGCTGGTGACCTTCTACCACTGCACCATAGAGAGTATCTTAACTTACTGCACCTCTGTATGGTTTGCCAATTGCACAGGGGCAGATAGGAAAGCACTCCAGAGGGTTAACATCATTGCCCAGAAGATCATTGGTTGCCCTCTCCCCTCTTTGGAAGAGCTTTATAGTTCCCGCTGCCTTAAGAAAGTTCAAAACATCCTCAAAGATCCCTCTCATCCTGGGAACCCTTTTTTTGAACTACCATCTGGCAAATGGTACAGGATAATAATAAAAACAAGGACAAATAGGCTGAGAAACAGCTTCTATCCCAGGGCAGTAGCTCTTTTGAATTCCGCTGTATAATGCAGTATTGGTGCAGTGTCTGGAGTTTTCAGTTCAATGTGTGGAGGGTGAAGGATGCGTGTTTGTGTTTATTTTCATGGTCATTGTCATGGCGTGCACTGAAGATGGTGTTTGATTTTGTTGTACGAGGTGCAATGACAATAAAGTAACTAAACCAGACTCAACTAAACCGATGGAGGATCAATGGCAACACAACTAAAGAGTGCAAAATAGATTTAGGCACTGGTAGCAGACATTGTAATTAAAGGGCTGAACTTGGCATTAAACCTGAAGTATATTTCCTTGTTTTGAAAGACAGAGCAAAACCTAATTAACCTTGTCTGGACTCCCAAAACTAAGCAGGGTGGGAATGGGTTAATAGGACAGCAAAAGGAAATCTAAGATATAAAGGCAAGACGAATAATAATATGTATATAGTGGTACCTTGTTACTCAACTGGTTTGAAACTCATCAAATTTGGTAATCAATGCATTTTGATGTGAAAATTTTGTCCTGGTACTCATCGTTCATTTGGTGTTCAGTGCAGAAGCTAGAACTTGTCGGCGTTGTCTGCCTTTTGACTTACTACATTATTCCATATGGGAAAAAATTATTCTGTACTCATTGTGTTTACTCAATCGTGCCACAATTAACAATGAGGTACCCCTGTATGTCCATGAAGACACCAAGAAACTAGCTTTATTTGGAGGAATCTATTTCAGGGCTTGCACTGTAGATTGTTTATATATCCTTCAAATGTGAATGAAGCAATACTATTAATTTTTTTGGCGGTTGGATTTTTGAAGGATTTAAGGAGACTTCAGAAGTCTCAAATTAAAGTTTCGAGATGTTTCATTTATCCAATAAATGAATCCAGTGGATCCAAGGAATCCAGCGAACAAAACTTGAAATTCTTCACAATGGAGGGAAGGAGGAAAGGGGCCATGCTGTAAAGCTTATTGTTAAATATATGAAATTGTAAAGTATAATATACTCAAGCTAAAGCAATGAAATGAATGTTGTAATTCTAATGGCTTTATTTATAATACGGATTTTTAAGACATTAAAAAGGGGAGGGTTTCTGTACATTAAATGGAGCAAAAAAAAAAAAACAACTTTCACAAGATAAAGTCTTGTTAACTGAATTCCTTACAAAGAGAGCCGTAAACAAGGCTTTTAATTTCAGAACTGCTCTATTATGGGTAAACAAAGCCCCCCAAATGAAGCAATTTAAAAAAAAAAAAAACAGGAATCCAGGCCGTCAAGCAAACGTGCTAAAATATGGTACTAGGAAGTTATCCAATTGAGGAGATAACCTCCAATATTTGCTAACTGAAAGTGGGGGCACAAGTGTTTATATAATAAAAATTGTCTTTTCTTTAAAGGACTGATTCTCCCAATTGAGTCAACCCAAACACATTCTTCAAATATGAGAAAGATCCCTGTTGGATCAGACCAGCTCATCTGAATCTCCTTCTTCCCACTATGAATCAGTTTGAAAAACAGTAGAAGTTCAGAACAAACTGCATTTATCAGAAGAAAAAGAGTCACCGATCTGCTACTTGAATTACTATAGGCTGAATGCCTATCCTCTACAAATTAAAGTATCAATGGAATATTAAAGTAAATGTGTTCAATTTTCAAGATGACATAACCACCCATTCAAGGGGAAAGAGTGAGAAGGAGGGAAGGGAGGGAAGGAGGAAAGAAGGGAGGAAGGACAAATGACCAGTCTCAAATTATCCTACTTCAGACATATTATTATCTAGCTTTCTGGAACAAACTCCAAACAAATAAACTCCAAGACAAGCATTTTCTCAAAGTTCCATTTTATTAGATGCGTCATATTGGCACATCTGGGAAAACCTGAGTCTGAGAGTTCCAGGTTTTCCCTTCCCAATAGAAATTCACAAACCCATCCCATGCACCAGCCAGTCCATTACATGGCCTAATCAAACATCATCCCAACTGGAGACATTCCTTCAGACACTCCTCTCCAGGTGCAGGATGACTTGTCCTTGACTCTCTAAGAAAAGAATGTTGTTAAGTCTAATCTTCCACCTCTCTATGAAATCCCCCCTCCCAAATTCTTAGGTACTAAATGTAGCAGCCTCAAGGCTTACAAGTAAAATATGGCTTCCAAGGCTGACATTCTAATTGTAACACTTCAGGAAGTCACAATGGATGCCTTCTAACTTTTGTGATGAACTCAGAGGTTTCTACTCATGGTTGTCTTGAATAACATGTTGTTTCTTGAAAGGAATCTGGAACATTCCAGAAAGCCTAGGTGATACTCTGGAAACACTCTGGCTAAGAACCAAAGAAAAGGACTAAGATATTTGCTCTCTTTCTGAGCTAACCAACATTTATCCATCGCCTTTGAAGAAATAATCTCAATTTCTGGCTTTTCAATCCTGGCACAGACATTACTTTCCATCCTATGTAACAAATACCTTTTGTTCTTCTAAAAAGGTAATGGGGCATCTTTGTCATTAATTGTTCTGTGTGGGTGACACAACAGCATCTGTGTAACCATATTAATTAATTGATAATGAATTTTTTATTTCATTAGTGTTAACATGCACATTTGCTTGGTAACTGCTTTCTATTTTGAGTCCTCTTGGCACACAGAGTGTTGTGTTCAAAACATCAGCCTCAATTAATGTTGTGTACCTCTGCTCCCAGATTATCACGTTCTTGTGCAAATGTAGGTGAAGGGGTCTTTATTTATTGTCTATGTCATAATGACACATCTGTGTAACTTTACTGACACACAATATAGAAAAGTTATTTGACTGCTTCTTTCTCTGAGCTTTTTCTTAAAAAAAAAACCCTCAACACTTCACAGTCTGGTTTATAGATTTAGAATTTTCAGATAAGCCTTTATCTGAATATATCGAAGAAGATTCTCAGTCATCCACAGTTACAGGAACTGGGCATAGCTAGTCTAGTGAAGAGAAGGACCAGGAGAGACATGATAGCAGCATTCCAATATTTGAGGGACTGCCACAGAGAGGAAGGGGTCAAGCTATTTTCCAAAGCACCTGAAGGCCAGACAAGGAATGATGGATGGAAACTGAACAAGGAGAGATTCAACCTAGAAATGAGAAATTTTCAGAACAGTGAAAACAATCAACCAATGGAATAGCTTGCCTTGCCTTCAGAAGTTGTGGGAGCTTCATCACTGGAGGCTTTCAAGAAGAGACTGGATGGCCATCTGTCAAAAATGATGTAGGATCTGCTTAGGTGAGGGGTTGGACTAGATGACCTACAAGGTCCCTTCCAACTCTGTTAATCTAATCTTTTCTTGTTGGAAAATAAGGAAGTATCTTGTTTCTAAATCTTCTGCCTAACTAACTTGTTCTGACTGATGAAACTCCTTGAATGAGCAATGAAACCAACCAACAAGAAAAGAAGTCCAGTGGCCATGAATCAACGTTCAGACCTTTGTCTGAATATTAAACTTATCCAATGCTATCTAGTTTTTCAAGATCAGCCAAGATTGACATTCAGTTCTCAGTAGTAGTTGACTTACAGCCATTTGTTTAGTGAGCATTTAAAGTTATAATGGTTTTGAAAAAAGGTAATTGATGACCAGTGTTCATGCTTAGAACTGCTGAAGCATCCCAATGGTCATGAGATCAAAATTTGGGCATATGCAACTGGCATATACTTATGGCAGTTACAATGTCCTGACATCATGTTAAAACACAGCATCTCAGTGAGGTTGTGGGTTCAAAATAAAATGCATAGATAGTAATTGTCTCATACTTTCTGAGATCTAACAAAGTTGCAAAGTTCTCTTCCTACCTCCCATCCCCAAAATAATATGAACTATTTATTGAAAACAGATTAAGAAACAATTCAGTTTCATGGTGGCCATGAAATTGGATAATTTGGATTTAATTGCATTGCTAATGGGCATCTTTTTTTTAAACTCAGTTCGTTAAAAAAAATAAAAGATTCAACAGCAGTGCTTGTTTATCTTCTAAATGCTTTCCTATTCTCCCCTTGTCCTGCATCATTTCAGGAAACCAGTTAATACAGTATGGAATTTAGTAACAAGAGTTCAAAGAATGAAATTATGAAGTTCCAGTCAGTGCACATTTAGATATTTCCCAAATATTTGAAAGTTAGAAGAATAACAGAATAACAGAGTTAGAAGGGACCTTTGAGGTCTTCCAGTCCAACCCACTGTTCAAGCAGAAAACCCTGTATGATTTCAGACAAACGGTTGTCCAATCTCTTCTTAAAAACCTCCAGTGATGGACCAGCCACAACTTCTGAAGGCAAGCCATTCCACTGATTAATTTTTTGTTACTCTCAGGAAATTTCTCTTTAGCTCTAGGTTGCTTCACTCCTTGATGACTTTCCATTCATTGTTTCTTATCTTGCCTTCTGGTGTTTTAGAGAATAGGTTGACTCCCTCTTCTTTGTGGCAAATATTGGAACCCTGCTGTCATGTCACCCCTAGTCCTTCTGTTCACTAGACTAGATATACTCAATTCCTCCTACCGATCTTCCTAAGTTTATGCCTTTAGACAGTAATGTGGATATATGCCCATTTTTTCCCATCTAGTGTGATCAGAGAAGGCTTCCTCAACCTGGAGTTTTCTAGATGTGGGATTTTCATCCTGTAGAATGCTTGGCCAATATAATCATTGTTGTGAATTTTGGGAGTTGGAGCATTAGTTGAAAAACTGGCTTCCAAATTGTACCAGTTTACAAACCAGTTGATATCCAAGCTGAACCAGTAAATTGACTGGCCGATGCTCCCAACTTGGATCCGTGGCTAGAGTAAACCGACGTTGGTCTTCTTTAGCTGAAAACTGTTTGCCGAAAGAAGACAAGTAAGAGATTAATGATAGGATATATAATTGTATTTAACAGTGAGTTCTATAAGCCTTCAGAGACACAGTAATAAAAGTTCATCTGCCCCAAATATAACAGGAGAGTGTAGCCCACTTTATAGACTGAAAAGTGATAAAATCCAAGAACTCCCCTTTCCCCCCCTACCTCCTGTAGAAAAACACCTGATTAACAGCTGCCCTCATTACTTCAGCATCACAAACTAAGCAGAGATCACAGACATCAAATGTCATCAAAAGGAAGACTCTCTTGCTAGAACTTTGGGTTTGGCCCCTTGTGGACTTGTGCATTCACACACATATACACACCAAGTTGAAGCTTCACAGTGATGACCCAGGGTGTGGTACAAAGGCAACACAGTCAGATAATCAGTAGGAGTCTCTTTATTAGCTCCAACTTTGCCCCCAATGTCCTGGTTACCTTCTAAACTGGAGAAAAAACTCTCCAGGAACAGCTTTTGGCTGCAGAGAATCAAGTCCAAAACATGCTCAACAAAAACTGTAACTATAAGTCCAATCAAGGCAAGATGAGATAATTAGTCTGGAAGGGCAAGAAAAGGAATTTCAGATGGGAAGGAACAGCAATAATTCAACCTGGTTGGGAGGATGCCAGGAATGCAGATAACCAAAGCCAACACAAGATAAATTCATGTTTGTTCCCAGCAGACACCGCACTCAGCTTGCATCTCTTTTAAACTCTTATTCCCAGGTATAGCTAATGAAGGGAATCAGGGCCCTTTCCTCCCCTGTAATCCACCCAACCCACATTGCTCTCTCCTCCGTTCCTCACTGCATGCCCTAGGATGAAGAGGGGGTGTGCCTGGGCCTTCCTCTGAACTCCCTCTCCCTTGTTCTACCTCTCCCCTCTCTACCCAGCTGCCCTTCCCCAGTTTCCTCTACAGCCAACAGAGACACACTCCCACTCCCTATCAGCTGTTCGTCTTCCTCCTTGGATTCAGACTCTGACAGGGGCATGATATTCATCTTATTTTTGTCCCACAGAGAATTCTAGCATCCCTGGCCTTTTGAAACCAGTCAAAATAAACTTGATACCACAGGAGAGATTCTGGAATTTATCTCATGTAATATTTCAGATGCATTGGAATTGTTTCCCACGTTCATTTGTTTAGTAGCTAAATAAGGCAGACCACAGATTTTAAATCCTGCCTTGACTTCCTTGTGGATTTACAAAGCAGTCTTGAGGTAGTTGCTTGTCCTACTTCTTAGCCACACAAATGCAACGCAGGGAAAGTGTACAACTGAAACCCTGAACCCCCAAGTCCATTTGTTTGAAAACATGTGTCCCGCTATGTGTTCAGTGGGGAATTTCCTTCTTGTAATAGGGGACTAAAATTATCCATAAAACGACTAGCTGTATTATTTCCATAATTGCTTAAATGATTGTAATTGCAATAAAAAGAAATGGAAGACAATTTTGCTGGGTTAGGATCTTGGAAAATATACACAGAGACACAAAATATTTATCGGGTGCATGAAGACTATACAGACCTTTGAGAGGAACTTGACCCCTTGAATTGCTCTCCTTACGCAGGTTCTGTAAGACAGTGCAAGCAAGGAAGAACATAAAAATATCACTGCATGGCTTGTATGGATTTTAAAGTTGTAGCACTAAAAAGGGATGTGGTGGCTCAGTGGCTAAGACGCTGAGCTTGTTGATCAGAAAGGTTGGCAGTTCGGCAGTTCGAATCCCTAGCACCGTGAAATGGAGTGAGCTTGTTCCAGCTTCTGCCAACCTAGCAGTTTGAAAGCATGTAAAAATGCAACTAGAAAAATAGGGACCATTTTGGTGGAAAGGTAACAGTGTTCCATGCTCCTTCGGTGTTTAGTCATGCTGGCCACATGACCACGAAGACGACATCAGACAGTGCTGAGCACTCACCCCCTAGAGTCAGGAATGACTAGCACATATATGCAAGGGAAACCTTTACCTTTGCATTAAAAAATGGTAGCAGCAAAACACAAGGAATAAGAACTTCCATTCTATCTCTTTTTAAAGGAAGAACTACTGGGAGCTGGAAAGCATTAAAATTGTTGTTTAACCTTAAAGTCCAACGGGGAGATGTGCATTTTCATTAGGCAATAAATATGAGGTGCTTTTCAACAGCCATGATTTCAAGCCATGCGGATTTCAACTCCCAGAATTCCCCCAATGAGAAATTCCTAGGAGTCGATGTCCACATGGATTAAAATGATGAAATGTAATATTATGATTTTCTCATGATGAGGCATTGGAACATATTAGTTTTATTTCTTCAGATTTACTTTTATCTACTTGCATTTCATGACCTGTACCGCATTTTGAAATGTGGATTTACAGGCAGCTGTTACGTGTAAATTGAGTTGACAAAATCAGAAATGAGGAGGCGATTAGCCTCCGGGGAAAGCCAAGGGAAATCATCAAAACCATAAAAGAGCGAAAGTTAGAATATTTTGGATGTGATGCAACACCTGGAAAAATATGGCATACTTCATTTAATCATCCAAGGAAAGATTTTACGGGAGAAGAAGAACATCATGGCTTCAAAATCTAAGGGACTGATTTGGAGAAAACTAAACAGCATTTTTTCGTGCCGCTGTCGATAAAAATAGGATCGCCAACATGATCGCCAATGTCCGATGACAGATATGGCACAAGAAGAAGAAAAGATCTTGTTTTGCTTTGTATCATCTCCTTTTCCAAAATTCTCCACATTTTAGAAGTTATCTGTAAGTGTAAACAACCAGCAAGCCAACGTGCATGTGTGATGCATTTCCTAATGTATGCATTATTGCATAAATACATATAGGTGGTGCCATGTACTGTATAATGCTGCATCATATGAACACAGCCTTGAAAACAAAGTGAGTCAAAAGCTAAATAGACTGTGCATGGACTGAATCCCAAAAGAACAACAAACAAACAAAAAAATAAAAACCATTTTCAAACAGAAACAATTAAAAAAAGCCTGAAGCTTGGAGGTAGGCGAAGGCGAGTGACGTCCAATGGTCCCCACACACAAACCTGCCCTCCTGTCCTTTTTCATCCCACCCAGGCGCTTGGCTTGCGAGGCAAGTTGTGTTACAGAGATGGCATTGATGATGGCTTGCTGGAAGGCAAATGAGTTCAGCGACGGCGCTTGTGCCAAGGAGATTACTACGTTCTTTGAATGTGTAGCAAAAGCAGAAGCAAAGAAAAAGGAGACAACTCCAGAAGAGTTTTCAAGAACTCTTGATTCACAACAAGTCAACAAATTACTTGGATGACACTCAAATATTAGACATCATTATTGACAAAAATTGTTTCTGTACATATCTGATTATTAAAACCTGAAATTAGATCAACATTGGAAAACTCTCCCATTCCCGCTTGTTAAAACTGCGGAGAAATAATCTTCAGAATTATATAAGTGATTTTGTCTAAAAAGATCTGCTGCCAGTAAGACCGAAGTTTACATTTTCTCTGATGTGAAGGTTCTTCAAGTAGAAAACTTTCTTATGATTATTCAGTTATTGTCATATTGAGTTATATGAAATTAAATCTTATGAAATATGCTACATACTTACTAAAATTAAATTATAAATTCTCTCTCTCTCTCTCTCGTTAAAAAAATAAATGTGTCATAGGAGAAGGAGACAGGTGAGGGGGGAAATATTGTTCCCTCTCAATATTTGATAAACCAGTCAGTAAAATATTTGTATTCACATCAAACCATCCAAAACCCAAAGTCTCTAAATTATTCCTGAAACCAGAGAACTTGCCAAGATTGGAACTTCAACTCTAGAAGGGCTTTTTTGGGTTTGTTTGTTTTTTCTTCCAATCTTGCCAGTAAAAAAAACCATCACTTATTCCAGAATGTGTTCCAAGATTTATTTATTTATTTCCCTTTCCTCCTCACTAAAACAGTTTTGAGAGCTCAGCAATTGAATGTGACTAAACAGGTGTCTGAAAAAGATGCTCTGATTTCCAAATGTCGATTTAATGAGAAGGTGTCCCGATGACACCTGTAACCCCTTCATCAAATGCTGAAGGAGAAGGGGAAAAAAAAGTGATGGAGTTCATTTCATGAAAACCCTCAGCAAAAAAAAAAAAAAATCTGCAAAGATTAAAAGGAGTTTTGGATTCTGTTGAACAAACCGAGCCAAACTGTATTCTAATAACTTTGATTTGGCTGACTGTCCCCATTTATTTATGGCTTCTCCAGATTTTCTATGAAACCTAAAAGACGCACTTTGTTAAAGGATTTTTTTTTAAAAATACCAGTTTTCTGACATTGATGAAGACTTCCTCCTCCTCCTCCTTTTCCTTTTCCCCTCCTCCTCCTTTTTCTTCCTAGTGTATTCCCACAGGGTCAGGGTCTGGTTTTTGGATCATTGAATGCCACTGTCAGCGTTCCAGAAAACCTCCACTCCAACAAATAACTCTGAGACAGACATCTTCTCCAAGATTCCTTTTATTAGAGTAGTAAACTGGCACATTGGGGAAATCCAAATGTGGAAAGTTCCAGGTTTCCTTGTAATAAGTAAAAAAAAAAAATACAAATCCACCCCCTGCACCCCTCATGGCATCACATGCCCCAATCACCATCCATCCCAACTTGAGACATCCCCTCAACCAGGTGCAGAAATAACATGACCTTGACGTAGAAAAAGAATGCTATTATGCCTTACCACATACACTCCAAGAAATCCCGCCGCCCCATTTTCCCAGGCTCAAGAATGTGGCAGTATGGAAAAGTCTGGTACTAATATGGCTTCCAAAGCTGACAACCACTTTGCATGGTCAGCTGTATCTCCAGGGCACAGGCCCATAGCTTGCATATCTTTGTTGATGGTGTCTTGCCATCTCTGTTTTGGATGCCCATGAGGTCACTGGCCATTGACTTCTAGTTGGTAGGCAGTCTTGGCCATGGTGGAAGGTGCTGCTCTCTGGACATGTCCTTACCAGTGGAGTTGGCCTTTTCTCATCTCTTCTATAATTGGTGCCAGACCAAAATGTTGTTGAATGGTATCATTTGTGATGTGGTCAAGAAGAAAGATGCTCAATAACCAACAAAGCTTTCACATTTCCATGGCATTTCATGACATTGATGAAGGCTCTTCTCTGAAAAAATGCAAGGAATTTTTGGTGCAAGGCTGTTTAGCTTCCCCTTCCTTCAATTAGCAAAGAGAATACAGTGATTCCGCACCATTAAACATTTTGTGTTAATATTAACAAAAGAGAAATAGAACTTAAAAAAAAGAATCACCTGTATGGAGTAATTCACTGGCTGGGATCCAACTGGATTGGCCTACCTGTCTCCATAGATCTACGAACAATTTGCACTGTCAATTATTTGCACTATTTATTTACAATGATGTGCATAATTA
This sequence comes from Pseudonaja textilis, assembly GCF_049901715.1. Classification (NCBI taxonomy): domain Eukaryota; kingdom Metazoa; phylum Chordata; class Lepidosauria; order Squamata; family Elapidae; genus Pseudonaja; species Pseudonaja textilis. Next base: position 15,679,876 of record NC_142001.1, read on the forward strand.
GTCATCCATGCTGGTAATGTGAGTGCAGATATACCAGTAAATAACGCGTACAACAGACAGCGGTCTTACCCATTTTCTGTTCAATTTCACATTAATTTCAATTTAGGTGTATGCAATTTCTATTCCTAGGGCTTGATTGAAGTAAGTAACTGAAAAGACAGTGTAATTAAATGGTTTGGTTGCAAATAAGTTGTAGAAAAAGGTAACAAACCTATTACCTGTTTCTTCTGCAAAAAGAAAAAAAAACAATAATGTATAGTCTTATTTTTGAGTGAGAGGCTATAGTTCAGGTTATTTATTTTCATTCTATCTTCATAATGAAATCTTTTGGGAAACTCTGAGAGAGTGTTTACTTCTCTGTCAGCTGCTGTTTATACAGAGCAGAAAGAGAGATCTCTGTAAAACATATAAGAATTTATGCAGGTGTTTCTTCCTGTTCTTCCCCAAGTTCCTGACCTTGGAGTATGTATAATTCATCCCCACAAAGGTAAATATTAAATTTTAACCGAGCCGGTCAATGTAATGAAATATTTTGGGAATCCGAATTTTAAGGAAAAGAAAGAGGGTGGAGGTAAAATATGAAATTGCTTTACAGATTTGCACATAATATTTCTGGAAGTCTCCATTACGGAATCATGTTCTTTCACTGTTGATATCAAGACTTAATCAAAGCCAGCCAGTTGTTTTGTCTTCTAAGGATTTCCCCCCGCCCTCCCCAGAGAGAAAGTGCCGGCTGAAACTATGATGTCTCATTAAAGGCAAAGAGCAAAGTCTTGCTTGATATGATGTATTTCTGGCCCTTCCTCAGGCACCATCATTAACAGCCCAGAGAGCTTGACATTGCTGTGCCCATGGAAAACTGCTTGCGAATGATATACAACCTTCTGATCTTGTCCACAGCCTTTTGTACTTGGCTGTTTCCCACCCGATGCTGAAAGAGACACGAGGAAACCTGAAGGAGCCAACTGGAATGTCTCAGAAGGGAAAACACTGTATTTCACTCCTTGGTAACCTAATTGCTCCTTCTAAAGCCAAGCTCAGTTTGTATCTAATCAGGAGAAGGCCACTGAGAAACAAACAGAAAATGTAATTCACAGAATCCTACAGCTGGAAGGGACCTGGGAGCTCTTCTAGTCCAACCCATGCTCAAGGCAGGAGTTCTTATACCATCCATTCTCAAATAAACCCACTCTCCTTACTTGTCACCCCCTGCCAGAATAAATTCTTGACTCAATTTTTTACAAATCTTTTTTTTTTCCATCCTTTGTTCATAAATGGGTTTCCTGTAGATACATGACATCATGTTTCAAAGATTATCAAGAAAGGATGCCATGTGGGTGCCCAAAAAATGCTCAAGAGATTGGAGATCACCCATGGATGGACAGATAGATGAATGGACAGATGGATGGATAGACACAGGAACTGATGGACAGACAGATGAATAGAGGAAGATACAGTGAGATAGATGGAGTGACAGACTTGTGTTTGTATCTAAATAGTTTTTATATACACTGAAATTCTGAGAAAACAGTCAATCTGTGTAAATTATACAACAAACCAATATGCCTCTTTCAGCTCTAGGTATTTAGCATGCAACTTCTTATACAAGCTTCTCCTGATTAAACAGTGTTCTCCAACTTTGATATATAAACTTTCATTTTAACCTTCTCCATTGGATTTTTTTTTTTAATTGCAACTTGATGATACATTTATCAACTTATTCTTATATACTGTATAAGGAAATGTCATTTACAATGGCAAGGGTGACCATGGATTAAAAAGTAGCTAGTCTCTTTGACACTTAAGTGTTCATTAGTGATGATGTAAGGCTGTCAAATTCTTTGGAAAATAGTTTGCACTGTGGATTGCTAATGAAGTCATTAATTGGCTTAATTATCAGGATAAGAGAAAGAATGGGAAGATTTGATGCTATTACCATTCTTAGCAGCAATTTAAACACAAACCAAATATGGTTGTGAGCTCCTATAAAAGTTGGACAGTATTCCTAGACTATCTACTACCTCAAGAGGTACAATGTTCTCCATGCATATCTGAACAGCATTTTTTTCTTCTTCTTGGTCTTTAATTATGTGAGGTCTAGATAAATGAGGCAGGACTGGTCTAAAAAGCTGTTGAAAGCTGATTTCCCAGTTTGTAATATTTAAAAGCTCCAACTCGAACAAAGGGATGGCAATCTATCCTAAACAAACAAATCCCAAACCTGCCATGGAATATTAGGAGTTAATAGATCTAGAATGTGCCTATTAGATGGCGAACATCAATAATTTGCCTTTAGAGGAAGAGCATGATCTAACTAGGGTGCCACCAGTTTAGTCTACAAACTATGAGGTTTGTAGACTTCACTGGTCTCTATCAAGTTGCTTCTGACCTTCCAAGACAACCACAAGTCAGCCAAAAGTGATTGCAGAGCCTTAAATCCAAATACAAACCATGTCCTTTGAAAACAACAGTTAGAGATTCCTGAAATTTGTCATTTGCCATCTTTGGAATAATCTGGAATGAGCAATCTTCCATGATTAAAAAAAAAAAAAGTCTACATTTTTGCTCAGACTGCTTTGTGGCAACACAAATCCTCGAGGTGATCAAAGTATATTATACTCTCTTTGCCATGAGATTGTTTGTTCCTGAAATTTGGACGATCAAAGTCCTTCTTTCTCCAGGACATTTTTATCGTGATCTATTTGTTATTTTTCATTTTAGGAAAGCTAACAAAGCATATGTCACTAGGCTGGGGCATGCTTAAGCTAGCATTAGCTAACAAGGTTGTAAGATGCTACAGCTTATAAAACTGAACAAATTAGATAGCTAACATCAATAATTGAGCATCACGCGCTTCCAGGAGGAGCATTTTTGCTTTCTCAAGATACTGCTATAAAATGCAAAATAATGACTCCAAAAAGGAGGGGTTGTTCATCTTTGCCACAGACCCAAGAAGCAATAGATTCAATGTAATGCTCTAATAGTTAAAGAAATATTAGACAATATTGTGCAAAATGTCGTGCTATGTACGCCTCTCTTTAAAACAACCATGAAAAATTACTTGGCTAATTAAATGGCCACTGTTTTTCCGTTCTCCTCCCCCCCATCATTTTAATAAGCCATCTCTTGGAACAAAATGCTGTATTCATAATAGATGAAGTTCAGTTATGATCAATAGTCATGCAAGATTTATCACTGGGTTTAAAACAGACCGTTACAATGCTCCAAGAAGAAATAATAGTGTACCTTGGACAGTTCCTCACCGAGTGAATCAGAGTAGGAAGAAGGAAATGGTGTTTTTTTTATAAATGCAATAACTTTCTTACTTAAGGCTTTTTTTTTTTTTTTCAGCTAAACGTACGTTTGGAATGAATGGAAGAGAATTTGCATGCATGCCTTCACACAATCGCTGTGGATCAGCTGAGCTGAATCACAAAAGGTTAGCCCATGTAGCTCCTTGATTTTGGATAATAGCAATCATCGGAACCCTGACAGATAGCACTTAGACTTATATCCTGCTTCACAGTGCTTTACAGCCCTCTCTAAGTGGTGTACAGAGTCAGCCTCTTGCCCCCAACGATCTGGGTCCTCATTTTACCAACCTTGGAAGGATGGAAGGTTGAGTCAATCTTGAGTTGGTCAAGACTGAACTGGTGGCAGTTGGCAAAATTAGCCTGCAATACTGCATTCTAACCACTGTGCCACCATGGCTCTATAACAATAATGGCCAGTGTATTTTCACTGTAATCATGCACGGTTTCAAACTGTATGTTCCCTCCTATATTGCTATAGTTTCTCTCCAGCCCCATCTCCCCATTGCAAGCAACTGGAGATGAGTTGGTAGCTAGTAGCCAACAGCCAACAAGGACTATTAAAAGAAAGGACTCCATCTTTCAGCTAAGCAAAGGTATGCTGCCTTTCCCTTGGAAATTAAGGAATAGTTTTGGGGGAGGAAAATAAGGGGAAAAAATGTGCCTCTGACTACCAGCAGTATTCGTCAGTATTCATCTGGCAGTGTGTGGGAGAATTGAGGGCTGTTTGGAAACTGAAACATGGAAACTGAAACAGTATTTGCTGTATGAGCAAGAAGGAGACAGCAAGGAGCCTGGGTGTGGCTTAGCTCAATTATTCTTGTACTAAAGCTGCTTGGTGCTGTGAAACTAAAACCGAAATGAAACTCCTCTCCACAGCGCGTGTTTTGCATTTGAAACATATTTCTTTTCAGGTGAGGAAAGGAAATAGAACTCCTGAGCATCAGAGCATGTTAATGATAATATATCAAATACTAATGCTCTGATAGTCATTTCGAAAAATCCTTTCTTAGAAGCCAAGACGAACATACATCCCAAATTTCAAGTTTGTAGGCTTTACGGTTCTGGAGATTTTGTGATGACCCATGAGTGGTATTTCACTTTTATAGAGAGAGATAATAAAAATAATATGGAGTGTTCTGTAGATCTTCTTGCCTCCCTCCGATGCACCCAGAATGCTCCCATTCCTAAATTGTTTATCATCTATATTTTTTCAGAGGGTTTCAAGTAATTCTGTTCTAAGAATTCAAAATATAGATATCTCAGCACCAATTAGTATGTTTTTTTTTTAAGTTGGCATCTTAGTTTCTATGCTTTTCGCTTTCTTTTTCCTCCCCTATCTTCACTCCCACCCTTATTTATGAACATGATTTATTCACTAGAAGAAACTGACATAACGATTGGGATTTGATCTTTTGAAGCTGACACATCATCTTCCTCTCGTAGAACACAACTTAATATTCTCTTGACTGAGGTTTTGCCATTGAGCTTGTTCGCTCGCTGGGAGAAATTTTGTCCAAAAAAAAAAAAAAAAAAGGAATACCCGTGCACATTTAAAAAGACAAAAACAAAAAAAAGTTGGGGTGATTGCTTCAAGTGAAGGGAGATCGATGAATCTTGCCTTATGATTCCAAGGGACAAAAAGCAGACAGATCAAATTGGCGAAAAAGGTTGAATCACTCTAAATTCCGATGGATCGGTGTTAAACAAAACTAATCTGTTCTCCTCACGTTTTCAGGCTGATTAATGCAAATTCCTATCGATGAAAAGGTTCACTTTATAAGAAGGATGTCTGGATTCTTTGTTAGAAGGCTAGAGTAACAGGATTGATATTCTTCCTAGGAAATAAATTACAGTAACCTCAGGGACATGTCCTTAATTCTTAATTATCTCACAAAGCCCCCTCTCTCTTTTTTGTTTCCAATGCTGCTAACCCTAACTAACCCCCATCATCTTACTTTTCACTCAATGCTTCCTGGCAATGGTAATTTCCAACACCATTTGTGAGAGTGCAGATGTGCCACGTGCCTGCCTGCCTGCCTGCCCTCCTTCCTTTCTTCCTTCCTTCCTTCCTTCCTTCCTTCCTTCCTTCCTTCCTTCCTTCCTTCCTTCCTTCCTTCCTTCCTTCCTTCCTTCCTTCCTTCTTTCCTTCTTCCCTCCCTCCCTGTCTTTTCTGTTTTCATCCTTTCCTTTCCCTCTTCTCCCTCCCTCCCTTTTCTAGGATCCTTCCTTCCTTCCTTTTCTTCCTTCCTTCCTCACTCCTACCTTCCTTCCTTCCTTCCTTCCTTCCTTCCCCCCTCCCTCTGTCACTCACTCCTTCCTTCCTTCCTTCCTTCCTTCCTTCCTTCCTTCCTTCCTTCCTTCCTTCCTTCCTTCCTTCCTTCCTTCCTTCCTTCTTTCCTTCTTCCCTCCCTCCCTGTCTTTTCTGTTTTCATCCTTTCCTTTCCCTCTTCTCCCTTCTTCCGTTCCTTTTCTTCCTTCCTTCCTCACTCCTTCCTTCCTTTCTTCCTTCCTCCCTCCCTCCCTCCTTCTGTCACTCATTCATTCCTTCCTTCCCTTCCCTTCAATAAATTGTGTGTGCTTTCTAGATTCAACATGTTTCTATGTTTCTGAATTTTCAATAATTGACAAGTTATTGCATTGATATTAAAAGAAAGTAAGTATTATGCTTCATCATTGTAACTATTCACCCTGGGTAATATTTCTCTGGGATATTCTACAGCACAAGATATTTATTTTCAGACAAGAAAGAACAGTCGATCAAAATATTCTCTTATTCCAAACTCGTATAGTAGGGGGCCTTCAAAAGGTGTAAAAAGATTGATGTGGTCCACACTATGGGGGAGAATGCATTCACAATTAGCAGTATCCCCAAAGTTAATTTCCCACACTGCGGGGTGCCTTTTTTCCAATTCTACTTGAGGTTTAATTTTAAGAACATAGGAAGACTTATCAGAAGTTTTTCTCCAACTCAAATCATGTCCTCCTTTTTAATAAGTATCAATCTTTTATTTCTTGGATAATAATTAGAGCTTTTGATTTTTTACACTTACTTCATTTGCTCCACTCTTTGCAATTGATAGAGGTCAAACTGAAGAGTTAAATCTCATATGCATGGGGAGACATTCATTTGTGGATATGGTTGTGTGTCTGTGTGTGACACACAAAGACATATTTTATAGGCAATAGTACAGCAATGTTTTGCCATTGACTTCTTCAACAGGCTAGAAACTGGGAGGCCGTGGATTCTAGTTCTGCCTTAGGCACAAAGCCAGCTGAATGGCCTCGAGCCAGTCAGCCATTCTCAGCCCTAGGAAAAAGACAATGGCAAATCACTTCTGAAAAGTCTCTCCAAGAAAACTCTAGGGATTTATCCAGGCAATCTCCAAGAATTGGACTTAACTGAATTGAAGGGGAAAAAAATGGAAGCATGAAAAACCAAGACGAATGTGAATCCTTTCCCATCCAATTTAACAAATTTAATATTCCAAAAATATGGGGGTTTTCTTGTACATCACTAATTTATAGCATTCAGTTCTTCGAAAATATAAAAGTTGAGAGTGAGAGCAGCAGCCACAGTTAAGAGGCAGGGCTTGCCTGAAGTAGTTCCAGGTTTGCAAAAGTATCAGTAATTACTTAAAATATTTATGATTACCTCAAATCCCACGATCCTGATCAGAGGTAAGTTTTATGAACATGTTTGGAAGCAAAGGTATTTTCAGACAAATGAGAGCCTGGCCATTTCCCACTACTTTAAGTTTCTGCAAAGGGGAGGTTTCTAGGCCTATCGCCAAAGAAAATATCTGAAATATTCAACTCTTCCTTCCAAATGCTTAGACTTTCAATCTGGTCAATCACTGGGATCAAAGGTTTAATCTTCTGAGCTTTCCAACTTGTGCTGGATCTCAACTACAGGGAACGTCTCTCTACCAGAATATATGCTTTGAGCTATTCAGTGCATCCTATTTATGTGTTGCCTTCCTATTGGTTGATTGGTGTGTTGATGGCTGGTGATTGGCTGTTGTTTCCTTGTGCTGCTAAGTTCTTGCCTCCTAAGTCCATGATAAACTGATAGTAAATCAGCGCACCCGTTGACTGATAAAGGGCTCATTTCCCAGGCTTCAATCATTTACATTGTCACTCAACAGGGATGCTGATTTATCACCAACCTAGGAGCCAAGGACTTAGCAGCACAAGGAAACAACAGCCAATCACTGGCCATCAACATACCAATCAACCTCTAGTAAGGCCACCACATAAATATATAGAATAACCCAAAGCACATATTCTGGTAGAGACAAGTTACCTGATGATGGAATAGTCTACCTGACTCTGTGGTTTCTTTCCTAAACCCCCAAAACTTTAACCTTGGACTGTCTACTGTTGACCTCACCCCTTTTCAAAGAGGACTTTAAGGGGCATGCATAAGCACACCAACGTGCCTATCATCTCTGTCCAAATGTTCCCTTTATTTGTATCCATTTCATGTATTATTAATTATGTTTATACTTATATATGTTAACTAATATATGCTCGACAAATAAAATAAATAAACAAAAATAAATAAATGATAGAACCCAGTCCACAAATGCAGAAAACTAAACTTCTGGTACCAGTGACTGACCCATTAGGATCTTGCAACATTATCCTGAGACACTTATATTTGCCTTCATTCACTTAAACTTTTCCCCAACCCACCCCCAAATGACCTACACATTTTTCAAACATTCCCCAAAGATATTTACACTTTTTTTTTCATTTTTAACTTCAGTACATGTGTGAGACACACACTTACACCTCCAAACCCAGAGACGCACCAGAGGATTTTCCCATTTTAAGAGTAATGCAATACATCCCATTTCAGTACTGGGCAAGATAGTTCCATCTTAGAATCATGATGGATATCGATTTTGATTTCTTTGTGGGATCGATTTGTATTCGGCTCTCTATCCAGTTCCAGCTCACCATAAGAATGAACACAATGATAGAACAAAAAAAAATACTCCTTAAAAAGAACTACATTTTCACACAGATTGCTCTGTCATTAGAATCCATTCTTCTCCTTAAAAAGAAGGCAGAATTAAAATTAAAAGAGTACAACATGCAACCAGTCAAATCTAATGCAGAGCCAGGGGAAGCCTGATAGAAGAAAACTGATTCCCAAAAGAATTTGAAAAAAAATGAAATGGTGGAGACCTTGTTAATTTTGAGAAGAGAACAAGAGTTCAGGCATTGGCATGGAAAAGAAAATTACTTATAAGTTATTGGAAGGTGATACTCTGTCAATCATTAGTGCTCTGATTTCCTACTGTCTATGGAGATTCTTAGTCATCCAGGTCATAGTTGTCCCAAAGGTGTTTTTTTCAAAAGACAACAGGACTTTCTTTGTTTTTCCTTGAAGATGTTTCACTTCTCATCCAAGAACCTTCTTCAGTTCGTTCACTTGGTTCTAATTTCCTACTATTCCTTGGGATAGAATAGAATAACAGAGTTGGAAGGGATCTTGGAGATCTTCTAGTCCAGCCTCCTGCTCAAGCAGGAAATCCTATACCATTTCAGACAAATGGTTATCTGATCTCTTCTTAAAAACTTCCAGTATTGGAGCATTCACAACTTCTGGAGGAAAATTGTTCCACTGATTTATTGTTATCACTGTCAGGAAATTCCTCCTTAGTTCTAAGTTGCTTCTCTCTTTGATTAGTTTCTACCCATTGCTTCTTATCTTCAGGTGCTTTGGAGAATAGCTTGACTCCCTCTTCTTTGTGGCAGCCCCTGAGAGATTGGAACACTGCTATCATGTCACCCCTAGTCCTTCTTTTCATCAGATTAGACATACCTAGTTCCAGCAACTGTTCTTTATATGTTTTAGCCTCCAGTCCCCTAATCATCTTTCTTGCTCTTATCTGCACTCTTCCTAGAGTCTCAACCTCTTTTTTACATGATGGTGACCAAAACTGGGTGCAGCATTCAAAGTGCGGCCTTATAAAGTGGCATTAACACTTCACGTGATCTTGATTCTATCCCTCTGTTTATGCAGCCTAGAACTGTGTTCAAAAGCTGGAAAATGTTTCCTTGCATTTACTGCTTGCAAATGCAACTCTGCAAAGTGGAATAGACTGAGAAATCCACTTCCAAAGTTACCTAGTGTGTAACTTTAATCAAAAGTGGACTTGAACTGACCCTGGCCCACTTCAAAACCTTAGCCACATCTGCATTGTCTCAGCTTTGCTGCTTTTCGGTGACTGCAAAATAAATCAGGTTGTCAGCAATGAACTTCTATCAGGCCATAATATGCAGGAAAGCTGCATTCAGCTTTGCGGATGACAAGTTGGATAGGCCCATTGTAAACAAATGGCTGGCACAATGAGCTTGATTGCACAAAATGTGCGCTGAAAAAATAATAATAATAAGCCCAACATTGCTAATACCTCTGAGGTTTGCAGAATTACTGTCTTTAGAATGGGATGCAAATGGGATAATTCCTGACATTTGCTTCCATTGTTAGGAAATATTGATTTCCTGACATTTTTCATTTCTTATTATGTGACAACAGGAACTCTGGCATCTAAATGCTAATATCTGACGTCCTGAGACCACTTAAAATTTATTTCCGTTGTTGGAGTTGTACAGGGCAATCATGCCAGTAAGTCCCAATGGATAATCGGTGTCAAGCTACACACTAGGTCTTAGCAATAAATCATGTCTCTCTAGGCACTTAAACCCTTGGTTTAAGTTGACAAAAAATGAGGTACAAGTTAGCTAGATTAGAATCTTTACTGAAGACAAGAATGAGACTTAAATACAATGTTGATTGTTCAATGAAAACCCAAAAGGATAGAGCCTATATTTAAGCTCCAGACTTTAAAACTTTAAATTTTTAGATTCTTCCTCCTATCTTCCTGAGATATGTCTGCTAGGTGGCCTAAGATGGCTAAGATATATTTATATAAACATTTGTTTCTAGCCTCAGAAATTCTAGTTCCACGTGGTCAGGCTTATAATACTGAAGAAGTCCTGTCATATTTCTAGGGAAAATAGAAGTATGTTCTCACAATCAAGCTGATAGTTCTAATGCCAGCAGATAATGTTTGTGGCATTTATTCACATCTACCACTAAGGTCAAGCTGCATTTACAGATGCTAGGATAAAGGATCTGAAAATCAAGATTTTCTTTCTTTCTTTTTCTTTTTTTTTTAGTGGCCCAATTTCTGAGAGGTTTGGCAGGTTCACCCTGAAAGTTGATGTCCTGTTGTGTGAAACAATACCGGGTTGTCGTGCGAGATCAGGTTTCCTATGAAAATAGTGGAATCTCAAGAAAATGGATGTTGACAAGTTTTCTGTGATTTTTTTTATTTCTTTGGAGAGAAAAAAAAATAGGGGGTTATGAGACCATGACTGGCATTTGTTGGAGCTTAGCCTAAGGGGCAGTAGTTTTTCCCTAGAGGGATGTGATCAAAATTAATAACAACTTGAGAAAGATACATAGAAACAGAGAAATTCATTGTTTCTAAAAAAAAAAAAAAAGGGAAAATATCATATTACCTTTTGCCATTTTGCCTAAAATCCAGATTTTTTTCCCCTAGACAATTTTCTCTAATTTGAAAAAAAAAATGTACTTAGTTTTACCTAATCTATAAACTTAAATCACATCTGTCTTTAATTTACATTTGTTGCAACAGAACTAGCCCTAATAATACTTACCATAGCTCACTATCCTAAATACACACAATTTTGTTTTGTGTTTGTTTTGTTCTTCTTCAAAAATGGAGTTCTGAAATTCATATTGTTGGGTTGAGAATGTCAGCCATGATTCATTGCTGGCTGTCCTTGTGGTTACAATGTTTTGGCAGGCTGTGCCATTCTTCTCACCCTGAAATTCATAATGGATTACTTTCACATCCTAACTTTCCAATAAAGACATGTTCAAAAATCCTCGAGAAGTCCTCTGCAAATCAACTTCAAGATGACAGTCTCTTAAGAAATTGTACCGTCTGAAAAAATCTCAGCCAATTCTCAGTCTCAATAGTCCCACATCAAAATGTTTAATACACCTAATTGTACTAACACTTAATTGTATTAATTGGGCTTCACACAATTGCCAGGGAAGGGAGTAATAGAAAGAGCTCTCTGTTGCCCTCCAAACTCATATTATTCATGTACTACTTAATTGTTCCCAAAGGATCCTAAGAAGTTTAACTAGTTGAAATTGTTCTCTCTTAAAAACTAACAGACTGAGATATTATATTCAGGACGCGGTACAATTGTGTCAGAAATTGAGTACAAACAAGAAACAAGAGTTTTAATTAAACTCTATTTTAAGTGTTGTTTAAAAAAAAAATTAAATGCCTTTTTTTAAAGATGCTTTGCTTATATTGATTATTGAACACTGCCCAGAATCACTTCTTATGAGATGGAAAGCTATTAATTTGATTAATAAATAATAAAGACATAAATCTCTGGGGTGATGAGGAAGCAAAGAAAGAGAAGGCAAAAGCAATAGCTGTAATCCAAGGATAAACCAGGACTAAAATAAAGATCAAACTACAAATCTGGGCCACAAAAGAGACAGGAAAGTAAAGGAATATGTTGACTCAGAAAGATTTGTTGTTCGGGGGAAAGGATAAAATACAACAGGAAGTTGTCCTCTGGAATATGTTACTCGGAAAACATCCTTCGTGTGTGGATGAATCCGTTCAAGAGTTGTAGATCTTAACTGGCTAGGACAAGGGTGTCAAATTTAACTTCATTGAGGGTCACACCATGGTTGTGTTTGAGTTTGTGGGTGGGGCAGGGTGGGAGTGCCAGGTTGACTTTACTTGTGTCGTCAGCGCCTGTGGCCCGAGTGCTCAGCCAGCATAAAAAGGTTCCCGAGCTCCATTTTTAGCTGCAACGGCCTCCTGCAACCCTCTGCTAGCGAAAACAGGCTCCCGAGCTCTGTTTTCAGCTGCAACGGCCTCCTGCAACCCTCTGCCAGCGAAAACAGGCTCCCGAGCTCTGTTTTCAGCTGCAACGGCCTCCTGCAACCCTCTGCCAGTGAAAACTGAGCTCAGGAGGGCTGCACCTTCGCTGTTTCCAGGGCAGCCCTGCGGGCCAGATCTAAGCACCCCACGGGCCAGTTCTGGCCCATGGACCTTGAGTTTGAAACCCCGGGCTAGCAGATGCAACATGTGAAGTTCACTAACTCACCACACAAGGTGCTTGCTTAACCAACCAGCCCAAAGGCAATGAGGCCCTGACTTATGGATTGTGCTTTTTCCCTTTGCAATTATGGGAAAGATCTTTTTTTTTTTTAGTCCTCATTAAAACAACAACAAAAAGCTTTTTGTAAGGAGAAAACTGCCATCACTAGGAAACAGGAAAGGCAAATTATTTTTTCCCCTAATATGGTCATTTTGAAAAGAATTTTTTTTACATGGGGAAGCATTACAAATTGTGGTCACCCATTTCCTGTAATCTATCCTCTTCTGTTTTATTTCTATCTCATGCAATCATAAATGATTACATATTTCTGGTCCTGTCCATACCATTCCCCTTGGAAGAGGAACCACTGTGAAATTATTTTTATGCCTTAAAACATTTCCAGAGGGAGCAATTTGCACATCTTCTGTTAAGTTGAAGGTCTCACATCTTATTGTTAAGGACTAAGCTCTCTATTTTCTCTTGAGGAAAACAGCAGAATACTTACTGAATTTAGGAAACATTGCTTTTACAAGCTGCCTGTCAAGACATTAAATTTGCTTATTATGTTTTTTTCCCCTATTTTTGAAGCATAACTCTTGCAAGTTAACTTTAAGGACAAAGTTCTCATGAGAGAGAAATCACATCCTCCTGATGTGCTGGCAGGAATATGATTAATTTATGTTATATATGCAGTTGATGTCAAGTATTTGTATCAAAAACATGCTAGTTATATTTGCAAAGCTGCAATTCAAGCCTTAACTGAGAATTTATGATGAATGTTTTTATAATCTATTGAGCAATATTTTTTTTTTCAATTGAAAATAATTTGGGGGGGGCTTCTTTTAAATGTTATGCAGAGAACAAATTTGCTGCTTTATGCCTTTGAGTTGTAAATAATAATTATATTTGTTTCAGTGTCTTGAGAATATCCATATATGAGAATATATAGAGAGATAGTTTGTTACTGCTAGAACTAAAATCCCATTAAAATCATAATGTACTGATTCATAGATGGCACCAAAAAAGTTTATTACATCAGTAGAGAATCTATGTAGTTTAAGGTTGAACTGTGAAATCCTAGCTCTCTCTGACTTTGGTTGTTTTTAAAAGACATTTCATTACCCAACTTGGTAACATCAGTGCAAGTGAGAATGGGGTTTGCTCCCTTCTTATAAATAGTAGGTTATCCTGCTGTTGGTGGTGGGGTTTGGTTTTCTCTTGGATAGTTTCTTCCTTAGCCTATTGTTTTTTATTTGATTGTTTGTCAGGTCTTAATTTCTGCTTCTCTGGGTGTCGGCTGCTCTTCACTCTTTTATTGTCTCTTAAATGGTGTATAAATGTTGTTTATCTCTATGTGTCTATTGATGGCCGGTCCAATTGAATGCAAAGCTTCTAGGAATTTCCTAACATTTTCACACTTAAGCTTAACTGGTTCACAGTTCCCCAATTGAAACTGGACCTGTATATTCATGTACCTGTCACCAAGACAAGGATTTATAGGGAAAATTTCCATCTCCTCATTAAAATTCAAGCTCAAATGAGCTCTTTTGGCATGACCAACAGGTATGCTACCTTGGGCTGTGATCTTGTCATATCTCATAAACCGAGTATGATTGGGTCAGGTCAACGCTTGGATGGAGCACCCCAAGGGGAAACCCAGGTGTTTCAAAGAGTGGCAATGCTGATTCATTCGGTGTCACCTCTCTCTGTTCTCCCTCTTGGAAGCAGTATTTGAGTCAATGCACCAGCTTGATATAAAACTTCTATTTTTTTTTCTGGCAAAGAGCATCTCCATCTTAGATGAAATGTATAGCTGAGGTCTTGACCAGCTGTCATTAAGAGTCCAGTGGCGGTTTTCAGGAGAGCAAGAGATGTTAACCTAGCATCGTGGCAAATTTCCAATCTCATTACATTCAGCACTTTCTTCTGCTCACATTGATAAGGGAAAGTAATTGTCCTCCATGCAGTTCAAACTATTTGACTGAAGCTACACCCAGTCCTGTTATGGGTTGCTTAGTCTGTCACACTGTTAATTTAAAATCATTTGTTATGAGGTCGTCCCCATTTGCACACCCCCATTGATGCTAGAAGGATACAAACATTTCTCTTAAGCTTTATGCAGATATTGAATCAAATAGAATGGAATGGAATGGAATGGAATGGAATGGAATGGAATGGAATGGAATGGAATGGAATGGAATGGAATGGAATGGAATTCTTTATTGGCCAAGTGTGATTGGACATACAAGAAATTTGTCTTGGTGCAAATGCTCTCAGTGTACATAAAAGAAAAGATACTTTCATCAAAAGTCAAGAATCATAAGGTACAACACTTAATAATAGTCATAGGGGACAATAAGCAATCAAATCATACTAGGAAACAGTCAATATAAGTCATAAGGATACAAACGACAAAGTTACAGTCATACAGTCACAAGTGGGAGGGGATGGGTGATAAGGAGTGATGAGAAGATTAAGAGTAATAGTAATGCAGACTTAGTAAATAGTTGGACAGTGTTGAGGGAATTATTTGTTTAGCAGAGTGATGGTGTTTGGGAAAAACTGTCCTTGTGTCTAGTTGTTCTGGTGTGCAGGGCTCTATAATGTCATTTTTTAGGGAAGGAGTTGAAACAATTTATGTCCGGGATGTGAAAGCTCTGTAAATATTTTCACAGCCCTCTTTTTGACTCGTGCAGTATACAGGTCTTCGATGGAAGGCAGGTTGGTAGCAATTGTTTTTTCCGAAGTCCTAATTACTCTCTGAAGTCTGTGTCTGTCCTGTTGGGTTGCAGAACCAAACCAGACAGTGATAGAGGAGCAGATGACAGACTCCATAATTCCTCTGTAGAACTGAATCAGCAGCTCCTTGAGCAGTTTGAGCTTAAATTGTAGAGTTTACAATGAGAAGAACAGGACTTGCATGAGGACAACTGGCAGTTTATTTTATCAAAGCTACATCGGAGACAGTGCCATGGATAGTCCAAAAAATGTTCCGCATCTTATGTTTCATTGAATAAATATTGCTTAGGGTGGCCGTGAGGCTGGGTTTCTCCTGGCTTCTCTTCTTAGCTGAGGTTGCTGCAAAGTTCATTTTTGTCCTTCTCTTCCAAGTTTCCAGTCATCCAAGATTCTCAGTCATCCAGTTCAAGGTTGTCCCAAAGGTGCTTGTTTCAAGAGGCAACTGGACTTCTCTTCCAAGGTTTAGCAATATATAGATCCCGCTTGAGCAGGAGGCTGGATTTGAAGACCTCTAAGGTCGCTTCCAGCTGTATTCTACTCTATAGCAATTAGATATTTAGAAATGAATGTATCAAAAGTCAATGGCCAGAAACATTGGTGATAATCAGCTAGTTATGGAGACTATATATCATCACCAGGAATGGGAATGTAGTAGAGCCCCCTCCCCCCATTATTGATTGCTGGAGAACATTATTTGGAGAATCACGTGATAATCAGGTCTATATATGAATATCCCAAGAATAAATGGCAATGACCAAGGAGCATATAGAGTGCTGGGCTACTATTCCTTTAAATTTGAACTAGAAAACTTGTAGTTTTCTAAAGCCACAATCATATTTATGTCAAATTGAAGGGCTGCCATAAAGAAGAGGGGTAGGTGGGGTCAACCTGCTTTCCAAAGCACCAGAAGGCAAGAGAAGAAACAATGGATGGAAACTAATCAAGGAGAGAAGAGACATTTTCCAACAGTGAAAAGGCTTGCTGTCAGAAGTTGTGGGTGCTTTATTATTGGAGCAGAGGTGGCATTCAGCAGGTTCTGACCAGTTCTGGAGAACTGGTAGTGGAAATTTTGAGTAGTCCGGAGAACCGGCAAATCCCACCTCTGACTGGCTCCGCCCCATCTATTCTCTGCCTCCCATTGAGTCCCAGTTGGGTTTTCTATGGTTGCCCTGCATAGGAGAACGGAGCTGAAAAGCAGGCTAGTGGGGTGGGAAGGGAAGGGGGATTTTGCAGTATCCTTCCCCTGGAGTGGGGTGGGAGTGGAGATTTTACAGGATTCTTCCCCTGCCACACCCACCAAGCCACACCACCAAGCCATGCCATGCCATGCCTACCAAGCCATGCCCACAGAACCAGTAGTAAAAAAAAATAATCCCACCACTGCGCTGGAGGTTATTAAGAAGAGACTGGACAGCCACTTGTCTGGAATAGGATAGGATATATTGCTTGAGCAGGGGTTGGACTAGAAGACCTCCAAGTTCCCTTCCAGCTCTGTTATTCTGTTATACCAAAAGCCAAACTCAAAAAAAGGAAGTTATTTCAGGATAACTTAACAACTTTTCTCCTCTCTTCTCTCACATTATTAAAAATGGTGGCATTTCTTACCAATCTACCCACCTTCCTGCTCCAAATATTCCCATCCTTTTCCATAACCATATCTGACATTCTAAAAAAAAATAATATGCCCGCATTCTAAGCTTTGTGAAATAATTTTGTGGCAGACGAACATACACCTGCTTTCACCTTTATAAATCAGATGATTGTGTAGTTGTTGAAACCGGTTTTCCCACTAGAGACGAAAGAGATACACAGTTTCCTTATATTTATTGGTCTTCTGAAAAAAAACTTAGGGTCTTGGTCTGAATTCTTAGTTCTCTTCTGAGAATGAAATAAAAATTCTACATGATTATATAGCAACATCTACAGCACAGGATTGCCAAAGGTGAGAGTTGGTTAGTTTTAATATATATTGTAGCTACATCTATAATGCATAGCTGTTTGACAATAACGTTCAAACAGCAATGAGATTACTGAACTCTTCCTTGATATGTAATCATTTTTTTATTTAGATAGTCAAGCTAAGTTACAGATTTTGTCTAGGATCCTCACATTTTTATTTTTATTTTTTGCTTGCTAAAATGATTTTGTTTAGGGGGGCGGTGCAAGGATCTGTGGAGGGAGTTTTATAACTGAAGACCTGAAATGCAAGAAGTTGCTGTATTGTAATGAGGTCAAAGTTTTCAAAAACAGCTACACTGCAAGATGAAGTAAAACGTTTTGGAATTTCATAAAGTTCAGACATCGTTCCTTTGGGTAATCAAAAGCATTCAAAATTTATCAGTCCCCAGTGAGATCTTTGAAATGAGTATTTGCTTCAGTTGTCAAAATATTCTCGTATGTGTTAAAAAAATGAAAGCACAAACACAACCACTTTGGGAGCAGAAACTGTCTTGTATAGGGAACAATAAACCAATACACAAATGTACACAGAGAAAGATACAGTATACACAGATAGCACACAAGCTCTCATTCTTTCTTTCCCTTTCTCTTCAAAAGCAGGTTTCAATATATTGTCTGATTTGTGTATTAATATGTTTTTCTTCATTGCTCTAATAATAATCCTATAAATATTTCATGTGATCGTTTCTCTTTTTTCTCCTTCCTTCCTTCTTTCCTTCCTTCCTTCCCACCCTCTCCTTCTTTCTTCCTTCCTTCCTTCTTTCTACCCTTCCTTTCTTCCCTTCTTCCCTTCCTTCCTTTCTTCCCTTCCTCCCTTCCCTCCCTCCCTCTTTCTTTCTTTCTTTCTTTCTTTCTTTCTTTCTTTCTTTCTTTCTTTCTTTCTTCTTCCTTCCTTCTCTCCCTCCTTCCTCCCTTCTCTCCATTCCCTTCTTCTTTCCTTCCTCCATTTTTCTTTCCTTCTTTCCCTCCCTCCCTCCCTCCAATCAGAATGTGATCTAATTACAAATAATTTTCAATAGCAAAATAGATAGATCTAGGAGTGGTTATCGTAGAAAGATGATTTAAATGGGCAAAAGTTCCTAACAGCAGGGTTTTAAATTTGTCAATCTTTGTACCTATAAAATGCACATATATGCATAGAGGAACACATATTTGATCTAAGTGCAAACAATTTTCAACAGCAAAATTAATAGATCTCAGAGCGACTATTGTAGAGAGATAATTTAAACTGGCAGAGGTTCCTAACAGCAGTGTTCGAAATTTGTCACTCTTTGTACGTATAAAATGCACATATAAAATGCACATACAGGAGCACATAGAGCATAATCATGCTGATAAAGGAAATGACTTTATTTTCTGCTGGATAAAATCTAACAATAATACAATGTGATTTTTGTTTAACCTCACTGCTGTCTTCTTATGATTTTTATTTTAAAGAGTGAAAAATAGGATGAAGATTGCACATTGGTATTTAAAATGTGTGCATGTAATTCAACTTACTAGATTTGTTAATTAAGATATTTCTGACCTATATAGTAGACCTCAAAGTAGGATATAATTAAAAAACGAAGAGTGAAATTACCCAGGTAAAGAGAGAAATTCTGTGTCGGTTGGGTGTTATAAGATTATTTAAAGTAGTAGAGTAGAAGGTTAAAAAAACTGGATTTGTTTTTGTTTGATTGATTGTGTGCCCCCAGGTGCCCTCAATCATTGTTGACTCTGAGCAACCACACAGATAGTTTTTTCTCTTTTATGATTGATCCCTATCCTGTTTTTTTTTGGGGGGGAGGGGTCTTTTGGTGGTGCAGTGGTTAGAATGCAGCACTGCAGGCTAATTCTGCTGATCACTGGTTGCCAACAGTTCGGCAGTTCGATCCTGACCAGCTCAAGGTTGATTCGGCCTTCCATCCATCCGAGGTTGGTAGAATGAGGACCCAGATTGTTGGGGGCCATAGGCTGACTCTCTAAACTGCTTAGAGAGGGCTGTAAAGTACTTATGAAGTGGTATATAAGACTAAGTAGTTTTGTTAGTGCTATCTTCCAATAGTGCACCCATCACCACTGTAATGGAGTCCATCCACCTTGTTGTTGGTTGTCCTCTTCTCTTTCTCTCTATCTTGGCTAGCATTAAAGCCTTCTCCAGAGAGCTGAGTCTTCACACTATGGGTTGGCAGTAGGATAATCATTTGTGCCACGAGTGAGAACTTTGAGTTGATTTATTTCATGATCTGGATGATCCATTGGTTTATTTCCTTGGCTGTCTATGCTTTAGCCCAGCCAAATATATGAGGCTACTACTGTGCGATTTTGACATAAAAACAACTAAAAGTGATTAAACAAATTCCCATCCCTTGCAAATACAAATAAATATTTCTTTCTATCTGTGCACTTTTCTCTTCCAGCCGGGTTTCTGTCTACGCTTTGTATTCCCAGCCAAAGTTCTGGGCTTTAGTTATAATACTATCAAACTGACATCAGACACAGGAGAAGCCTTAGAAGCCATTTTAAGACTTCAGTAACAAAACCATTAGAAATTCACAGTTGGACAAATAACCAAAATGTGGCGGTAAGATTTTTTTTTCTTTTTTGGAGCAACAACCGAGAGATATTTCTTTTTTTAAAAAAATATGGAGTTAATGTGCTTTAAGAATAATGTGACCCTTTGAACAAACTCTTTCAATACCAGAGATATTTAAAATGATGTAAGTCCACTTTCGTGCTTTCATATTTTTTTTAAAAGAATTGGATATCAATGCTGACAATCATAAAATAAACTGTTGGATTAAAAGGCTGCTAAAAGGTTTTGTTTCTAACAAAAAAAAATACAAAGAGAATCAGTGGCAAGAAAGATTTTTCTGAAATAATTTGAATTACAGGGACCACAGAATAAGGCAGAAGAAAGAAGAAAGAATGGACTGGCGGAACAAAAAAAAAAACTAATAAATGGACTTACCAACATCTTCATCCTTACAAAGCTAGAACTTCTGTCAAGAGTGGATGAGAGGGGACTGCCTTTTTAGCATGTTATCTTCAGGTGGACTTCAAAACCAATACAATATTCCACTCTTCTTTTCTTTCCTTCTCTTCCTTTTTCCCTCTTACCCTCACAATGCCTATTTCAGAAACAGAATGCATGAATGGAAGGAGAAAACAGTAGGATGGTACAAAGTTTGGGATAAGAAGGTGGCACAAGGAACAATTGCTACTAAAACGGAACTGCAAAAAAAGCAATGGTTTTACTCAGGAGAGAAAATCGGCTTTACTTCAAACAGTCTTCATGCAGTGCTGCTTTGGTGGTTTGACTCCACTTTTCCTCTTTGTGAACGGAGCCCTTTCTATACACAAATGTGAGCTGAAGTAGGTCAAACTCACTTTGTACAGCCTTAAAACTCACCCGTTGGAGTGTCTACATTCAAAAGACAAGAATTACTACAGGTAGCCCTTGAGTTACAACACTTAGTTTAGTGACCATTCAAAGTTACTGTTCTGACTTAGGCTTTGTCAAACTTAATAAAACACAAACTGAATTTAAAAATAAAGCCTTTTTTAATGTGACGCTGGGAATTACTTTCATTCCTAGCCAAAACTCGTTATACACAGTTCCTCCAGATAAGAGCTTTTCAGTGCTGCAAATTAAGGCTAACATAAACCAACCCAAAAAACTAGAAAAAAAACAACCAGAGTACAGAGGTTCATGAAGGACTCAGAGGTTACTGAACTGCTTTGCTTCCTGCAAAGCTCTTCGTCATTGAGGTCTGACTTTTATCCCTTATGGGAGGAGCAATCACCTCCCAGCCTTATTCCTGAGTCGCCCCCTTCTGTTTCAGCTGCTCTCGCCTTCTAGCAGCCCTGTGCACATGCGCACTGGGAACAGACTCCCCTGGGTCCTCTGCCTCACTGCTGCCAGACTCCGGAGGCTCTGAAGGGAGCACCCCATTCCCAGATGGTCCTGGCCCCATCCCCACAGGACCTTCATCTGAGTCCTCTCCAGACTCCCGGATTGGTCCCCGTTCTTCCCCACTGTCCAATTCCACTGCCGTCTGCACCAGCTGCCGGCGAACCACAACAGTTACAATGGCATTGAAAAAAGAGAATTAGGGCCGGTTTTTCACATTTATGACCATTGCAGCATCCCTGGGAACACATAATCAAAATTCAGATGCTTGGCAACTGACTCATACTTATGACGGTTGCAGTGTCCTGGGGTCATATGATCCCCTTTTGCAACCTTCTGACAAGCAAAGTCAATGAGGGAGCTGGATTCACTTAAGCAACCATGTTACTACCTAAACATCTGCAGTGATTCCCTTAATGACTGTGGCAAGAAAGGTCATAAAATGGGGTAAAATTCACTTAACTATTGGTCTTGCTTACCAATAGAAATTTTGGGTTCAGTTGTGGCCATAAATTGAGGGCTATCCGTATTGTTGTTGTTGTTGTTGTTATTATTGTTGTTGTTGTTGTTGTTGTTGTTGTTGTTTGATTAATTCATTAAACTTAGATGCCACCCAACTCTCAACAATTCTGGGTCACTCTAATAATCCAATAGAGAAATTACAGTAAAATCAGAAAAAAAGGGTACAAGATGACAAACACAAAACAGAAGAAACAAGGCCTCAGTGAAGAGCCACATCTTCATGGTTCTTCTGAACAACAGCAGAGTGAGGACCATTCAAATGAGAGCAAACCCCACTCCCAACCAGCACCGATGATGTTACCTAGTTTGGTAAAGAAATGTCTACAAGAAAATAACTGAGCTCTGAGAGAACCAAGTGTCAGGGCTCCAACAAATCCACCCTCATTCACATTAAAAGTTTCTAGCTGCATCTCATAGAAAAGTAAATTGATTTATTAGGAGTGACCATGTTGGCATAAGCTGGATGCAGCCGATACTAAATTACATCATACATTTCCCCCTTAACCCTGGTCTTCCCCCCACCCCTGGATGTGACTTCTCCAATGGGACACATCCATCTCCAAGAGTCATCCATCATGCTCTCCAATAACCTTCTTATGCTCCGACTCCCTTTTTCTGGCAGCTAAAAAGACCAAAGGAGTCTCTTTTTAGTTGACACCAAGGACCATTCATTTCAACCCCAAGCAGGGGTGAAATTCAAAAATTTTCCCTACCGGCTCTATTGGTGTGGCTTGGTGGGTCTCAGTCTCTAAAAGGAAGAAGGCGGGCAGGCATGGGCGGGGCCAACCGATTCAAATAATCCCCACCATCTCTCCCAATATGGTGTAAGGTGAATTTCACCCCTACGCCAAACTATAATATTTCCTCAATCAGGACCATTCTTATCCCAGAGCAACTTCATTCCAGGAGGCTGGCACATTTCTGGAGTTTCGAGTAACTGTTTAATTGAGGGAACCCAGAGCATAACGCAAGATCAAACTGGTTGAGCAGATATTATGGAAGCTCGTGTGACAAACCTATGTAATCCAACTCTCAAAGGCACAGGGAGCCCCTGGGGGTGCGAGACGATATTCCAGGGGGTGCGAGAAAAGTCCAGGTAAATAATAGGATATTGGCTATATGTTGGCATTTTTATTTATTATTTATTTCAGGAGGTGTGAGGTTTGAGTGAAATTTCTTTAGGGGTGCGGGGCAAAAAAAAGGTTGGGAACCACTTCTCTAAACCATTGTCCCACCTTTGTAGATGTGGCCAATGCATGAAAAAACAACAATTTTTACAGTCCTGTTTTGTGTGATTGAATTCCACAGGTAGATCCACCCGCAGTGCTTACATGCCTTGTACTCTGTAAGCATAAATCACAGTTAAGTGTTGTCACCAATTAAGATTCCCTGAGCCCCCATTTTTTAAAAATTTCTGTAAAGAGGGTGGAGGAGTTTTGAAAGGATGAGATAGGGGGTGAAAGTCAACTCTCGCCTGTTGCATGTGGAGCACTCAAGCTAGATACTCATGAATAAACTGAGAATAAACAAGGGAATAAGATGTAGTATTTTATGCATTAGATGTGACATCCAGTTTGTTCCGTTGCATCTGCTCTTTAAGGAAAAAGGATATTTGCAGTTATAGTTTCTGTCATTGATAGGCAATGTTTTGCTTCTGAAATCTACATTTGGGACCTGCATGAATGGTTTTGCTGTTCAAATCAGTCGAATCACTCAACTCAAGAGGCTCCTTCCGGGATCTATTGCAAATCCACAGAAGACATTGGGTTGCATCCTTCCAGGTAAGAAATCAAGGGAACAGAAAATGAATCACAGTCAAGAATTCAGACAGAAATTTCCTGTCACTTCCACTTCAACCCTCTCATCAGTCAACTTCCAACCTGGGACAATATCCTAGCAGTATAAATTCACTCTACCAGGGTCCAAAAGATCTACATTCTTCAGAAGGTGTTTGATGTCCCATTAGCAGAATACTATCAGGATCGAGATATCTCAGCCAAGCTGTTCTAAACATCGAAAGGAAAGAGAGAAATAGGGGACAAGAAAAGTCGTGGTCTCCTGGTAACATAACATTGTGCAAGAGTCAGTGTCTCTCACTCTCTGTCTCTATTGTTGCCTTCTTGTGGGACAACATGGTCTCTCTGAGCTTGGTTGTTTTCTTGAAGGTGTTTCATTACCCAGCTATGTAACATCATCAGTGCTAGAAAGTAGTAGGGTTTGGGTGGTATTGTGGTGGTGGTGGAGGAGGAGGAGGAGAAGGGAGAGGAGGAAAAGAATGAGGAGAGGAGGAGGAGGAGAAAGAGGAAGAGGAGGAGGATGGCCATAAGGTCCTTGGTACTCTCTGAGCTTGTTATCTTGCAAATGTTTCATTATCCAAGGTAACCTCATCTGTGCTCTGTTCATCATCAACACTGATGATGCTACCTTGCTTGGGTAATGAAACATTTGCAACAAAAACCTTCAAGCTCAGAGACCACCGAGGATCTCTCATGGAATTGTTACTTCTCCTTCCTTCTGGTCCTATGGAAAGCAGAAGCTCAGCTGCCACAACTGATCTGAAACTTGTTGGACTTTTTTTAAAAAAAGAGGAGTCACAAGCTTTCCCCTTTTTAAATGAAAGACTGTTGGTGTATCAATAATTTTACATGAGGGAGACAGCTGCATGAAATCTAATTGAGGGAAAAGGAAGATTTATCTTAA